>NC_081572.1:50515048-50597977 GCF_022355385.1 Mustela nigripes | reverse complement strand
AGAGAGAGATCTCAAGTAGGCATAGAGGCAGGCAGAGAGAGAGAG
This sequence comes from Mustela nigripes, assembly GCF_022355385.1. NCBI lineage: Eukaryota > Metazoa > Chordata > Mammalia > Carnivora > Mustelidae > Mustela > Mustela nigripes. The sequence continues at coordinate 50,597,932 of NC_081572.1, read as the reverse complement.
AGGAGGAAGCAGGCTCCCTGCTGAGCAGAGAGCCCGATGTGGGACTCGATCCCAGGACCCCGAGATCATGACCTGAGCTGAAGGCAGCGGCTTAACCCACTGAGCCACCCAGGCGCCCCTTGTTTTTTGTTTTTAAGATTTATTTATTTTAGAGCGAGCAAGAGAGAGTGCACAGGGGAAAGAGCAAAGGGAGAGAGAGAACCTCCAGCACACTTGGCTTGAGGTTGGAGCCTGAAATGGGGCTCGAGCCCACTGCCCTGAGATCACGACCTGAGCAGAAATCAGGAGCGGCTGACTGAGCTACCCAGGTGCCCCTGCTCTGCTGTTTTCCACTTAATGTTTCGTGTAGTTCTCACATGCCATCCCTCACCGGATACACCAGAAATATTGGGTCCCAAAAGCTTGTGTTAGGTGTCAGTTGATAATCCGAGACTCTTTAACAAATGGTCTCCGTTTTAGGTTTGAAGCATTTTGAAACGTCTCTAGACACTAAAAATCTAACAGCTGTTTGTACCTGACAGGTCAGTGTTCTTGTCTTTAAGTTGAAGATTTCTGTGTTTTACAGGACACTCGACGCACCTCGCAGCGGCAGCAAGTGCTGAGCGGGAGCGGGAACGGGAGCGGGAACGGGAGCGGGAACGGGAGAAGGAGCGGGAGCGGATCGCTGCGGCCGCGTCCTCGGACCTCTACCTTCGGTCAGGTGAGCAGCATGCTGTTGCTCATTCTGCAGACACCCCTTGGTCATCAGTGGGAATGGGCGTCCGGCCTCCTGTTGCAGGGCAGGGCGGCGAGCTGATCCTAGAGGCAGGAATCGGGAGACGGAAAGTAATCTCACACCTTAAGTGACGTACAAGTGAAAGTGCAGCACATGAATTTTGAACAGGAAACTGAGGTTTTCCTGAGGAAGGCGGCGTTTTGATTTGGCCCCGGCAGTTGGTTACAATTGGGGCTGAAGATACCAGGAGCAGAGCTCAGTAAAGCTAAAAGCAGGCCGAGCAGGGGCTCCCAGCCACAGACACACGATGTGTTGTGGGGCTAGAGTCTGAGGAAGATGCCGTACAGAGAGAAGGTCGGGTGACATTGGGAATTAACCTGTGCTGCCACTTGGCAAGGAGGCTGGTGCCGTGCCGAGGGGCATTTGCACAAGAGGGGCTGGAGGTGGGTTGGAGCCCTAGAGGGGCGTGTACTGGCACCAGGAGGAAAGGGAGGCTGTGTCTGCAGTTGCTGGTGGAGATGTGTGCTGCCGGGCAGGGTGGGAGGGAAGTGATGGTGATGCGGTAGCTCGAGGTTGGGGGGGGCAGGATGGGCCGAGACGCAAGCCAGGTCTTGCACATTAGGGAAGGAGTTTCCCTGTGAGACATACTTGGATGTGTCTCTGGAACATTTATTCTGACATGTGGTAGATTTGTCTTTTGCATTCTGTTCCTTCAGTGAAAGGAGAGCACTTCTTGTGTCCGTGTTGCCCGACAGACAGATTTGGCCCTTAGGAGGAAAGACAGGCTGGACGTGGTGGCCTAGGAGTCCCCTGCAAGGGTCGCGACTCTGGCTTGGCTGCGATTTCCAGACGGTGCCGTGTGGGGAGGGGGTGGGTCAGTCTGTGGGCGGTATTGCAGGGGCGCCAGAGGGGTAGGCACAGGACCAGAGACTCGGTCAGAGAGGTGTGTGTGGAACTGAAGGGCACGGGGCGGGCAGGCTGTCACGCTCACGCTCATAGGGGGCAAACCTTGACATCAAAGTGGTGGCAGTACAGAGCAGGGGCCCAGAGCTGGTCTTCGTATTTGACCCAGAAACATCATTCCCAAGGATTTATGTTAAATAAATCAGTGGTTGCAAAGCCTGGAGACATTGAGCTATAACGTAGTGTCTGTGTATAGTAAGACATACTGCTGAGTGACCACAGGGAAGGCTTCAGTGAGTTGTGAGGGGGCGTCCTAATGCTGCTTATATGTCAAGCGTGTAAAAACACGAACACTGATGTAATTAAAGCCCAGGTAGGAACTGTATTTTAAAAATGCTCGTGATCCCATCAATGAATAACATGCAGATTCCAGATGATACGATACCATTTTCTCCATCAGACATTTAAAAAAGTTGACAAACATTCTGTTGCTGAGTCTGAAGAAACACAGCTCTCAGCATCGTCAGCGGCAGTGTAAGTAGGGACAGTCATTGCGGAGGTACGAAATGTAGATAGTAGCTCCTCTTCTAGAAACACAGAAATGCTTCTATCAGCGGTTATTTGCTTGGAAGGGAGAAAATGGCTGAGAAGCTTGCGCCAGGTGGTCCGGGCTAGGGTAGTAGGGGCGAGTGTGCAAGCGGCCAGCTCTTCTGAGGACACAGGACAGAGGGGGCGGACAAGGAGTGTGAGATCTTCCCAGTGAGCAGTGCTGACCGAGTCCGAGCTGTGGCTTTGCTGTGGGGCAGCTGAGGCCAGTGGACAAAACTGTGTCAGCTGTTGGCGAGTGTAGGTCATGGAGCTGAGCCTCTGGGGGGCACTTGCGGAGAGAGACCCTTCACGGAGCAGGGCAGAGGGGGAGCAGAGCAGGGATGCAACTGCTCAGACCCCGGGCTGGCGACAGTGTGCTGCTGGCGTCATGATACTCAGACGGCTGCACCGATCGGGGTTCTGGAAATAATCTGCACACCCTGGTCTAAGGAAGAATCTGAGAATCTGAGAAGAATCTGAGATGAGCTTGTCTGATTGGCGTGAGGGCAGCTGACCCTTGCACAGCTCAGGGGTTCGGGCGCCCCCACGCCCCCACTGGAATATCTGACTAGAGTAACTGTTGACAGCTCCCTGTTGACCGGAAGCCTTACCAGGAACAGGAAGTGCTGACCCAGGTTTCGTACGTTCTGTGTATCGTGTGCTGTGTTCTTCCGGTAAAGGATGCAAGAGAGGAGAAAAGTGTCAGGGAAATCCATGTACGGTACTGTGCTCTGGTTTTCAAAACCAAGGTCCATGTACGGGCGGAGCCTGTACTCAGCCCCTGCTGTGGGAGGATCCGCTCTGTGTGGCTGCTGGCGTTACTTTGTTTCAGGAATTAAGGTGGACCCTTGTGGCATAAATGGAAGTGACAGTAAATGATAGTTGATGTTTTTGTTTCGAGTTAAGGGTATGGTTTTATTACATCTTCATTAAGAAACTCTCAGGGAACATATTTATCAGAAGGCCAAAAAGCAGGGTATCAGGCTTCTTTTCCTGTTTAGGAAAATGAGGAAATGAACAGCCCCTGGATGTCGCTGACTCTAGCTTCTTCCTTATGGCTTGTCTTTTCTTCTTTCTCTTCTGCTTTTTTATTTCTTTTTTGGGCCTTCACAGGCTCAGAACAGCCAGGCCGACCCGGCAGTCATGGATATGTCCGCTCCCCGTCCCCTTCGGTGAGAGCCCAGGAGACCATGTTGCAGCAAAGACCCAGCGTGTTCCAGGGAACCAATGGAACCAGCGTCATTACACCCTTGGATCCAAGCGCTCAGCTCCGAATCATGTAAGTGCCCCGTGTGCGTTTCGGCTGAGAAGAGCGGTCTCTGGCATCTGCCGCACACCTGTAAGTGCGTGACCGCCGCGGTTTGGTCACCCACTGCCCGCCCGACGCGTTTTGTCGTTGCAGCTGGTCCTTCCGCCGCCCCAGCACGCCCCCCGTAGAGCCTGCCTTTCATGGACTTGTGTGTGGTTTGCTTCTGTTCGCAGGCCGCTGCCCGCCGGGGGCCCATCAATAAGCCAAGGCCTGCCGGCCTCCCGCTACAGCACCGCTGCAGATGCCCTGGCTGCCCTTGTGGATGCCGCAGCCTCTGCCCCCCAGATGGAGGTTTCCAAAACTAAAGAGAGTAAGCATGAAGCTTCCAGGTTAGAAGAAAATTTGAGGAGCAGGTCAGCAGCAGTTAGTGAGCAGCAGCAGCTAGAGCAGAAAAGCCTGGAGGCGGAGAAGAGACCCGTTCAGTGTCTGTACACTCCTGCAGCCTTTCCAAGTGGCAAGCCCCAGCCCCATTCCTCAGTAGTTTACTCTGAGGCTGGGAACGAGAAAGGGCCGCCTCCAAAGTCCAGATATGAGGAAGAGCTAAGGACCCGAGGGAAGACTACCATTACTGCAGCTAACTTCATAGACGTGATCATCACCCGGCAGATTGCCTCGGACAAGGATGCGAGGGAACGTGGCTCTCAAAGTTCAGACTCTTCTAGTAGCTGTATGTATCTCCATCGGAGTTTTGCAATGTGCTGTCTGAGTAAAGAATTACTTTATTCCATAGGTAAAGCAGAACAATATGACAAAGAAAATCCTGATCTGCGGGTAAATGTAATGGAAAGGTTTTATGGGTTAGTAGTGCAAAAATGTCTCTTCTGCTCTTTGTCACGACTGTTTAAACTTCAGTTTCTTAAGTATGCCTGTCAAAGTATTTCCCGTGAACACTCTGTGTCCTTTATGGAGGTAAAATTGCAAAGTAGACAGGGCAGAGCTCGTGGTCAATTTTGGGCATCTGGAAGGTCAGAGAGGCTACCAAAGCCTCGTAAGCATTTTCTAAGACACAGATTTTTAAAAAGCAAGATCACTGTATTACTGGTGACTGGTATTTACGGTACTTCTTTTCTGCAAGATGGTTCTTTAAAAAAATTTTTTCTGTACATGTATTGGTCCTTTTTATTCCTTCTTTATGCATATGTCCTATTCTGTGCTCATTTTCTAAAACTGTTTTCATGCAATTCTTTTTTTTTTTTTTTTTTAACTTTTTAAATTTTATTTTAATTCCAGTATAGTTAACATAGAGTGCCGTGTTAGCTTCAGGTGTGTAACGTAGTCATTAGGCACTTCGGTACATGACTTGGTGCGCATTGTCATAAGTGTACCCTCCACCGTGTCCCTGATTTCCCCCAGCTCCCCTCTGGTGACCACCAGTTTGCCCTCTACCATTGCAAGTTCGTTAGTCATTTTGATGTCTGCCCTGTGAGTCCGTAAGAGTTCACAAATCTACTGTAAAATGCTGGAAGAGTTCCTTCAGAATTAACAACTACCTAAATTCTGTGTGGAATTCCTGAAGGAAGAATCGGGTATTTAAGCAAGTATCCGCTAATCCTTGAAGTGATTTAACCGTATGTGGGCATCTCTCTGTTGGTGTTTATTAATGAAATTGAGGAGAGTTGGAGATTTCTTACACATTAGCATGCAATGCATAATTCTTTTTACCCCCAGGCCTACTTGTAACTTATTTTGGTAAATACCTACCCCATGGCTGAGTTTTTTGGAAAGAAGGGTGCAGGTGGGTAGTCTGCTGTATAGACAGTAAACTTCTGTTCGTCTGGGAGCGTGAACATTTGCAGAACAGATAATACAGGTGCAGACTGTGCTAGCTTGGGGAGGATGTCGTTGCAGGAGCAGGCCCGGAGGGAGGTCACCAGCACACCTGGTGACCCACCCAGCCTGTGGCTTACTGGATGCTGGGGCACACGGCTCTAGTCTGACTAGCAGCCACTTTCAGCTGACATCACAAACCGGACCAACTCTAGGAGTCTGAAGGCCTGAAAATAGGTTTGTCGTCTGTTCTGAGTGGGGCTGTCGTTTTTACCACTAAGTGACATGCACGAAGTCCACAGTTGTTCACTGTTACTCAGTGTGGTTTCCAGTTTTTCCCTTTAGGGCCTCCCTCCCCCTGAAGGTGAACACAGGTTAGCCTCAGACTTCCTAGTGACTGTATGTTGGTTGTGCTGAGGTTTAGCGTGCTGGGCACATAAACGGTCATGAATGCCAGTGGATACCGAAGTCAGAAGTGGTTTAAGTTACTTTGAAAATAGTTATTTTAGTTCCTGAGAGATCATTTCTGTCCCAGTCACCGGGTTCCTGACCTCCTGAGTATACTAGACCCCAGCGAATTACAACTTGCATGGCCTGGTGAAGGGGTGGGAAGACAGGGCTGTTAGTTGGGTCCTGGAGGATCTGGGTGGGAGCTTGGTCACAGCTCATTCCAGGCTTCTAGACCTGCATGCAGGATCCACTGATCGATGACACTTGCCGATCCAGCCAGTCGTACAGGGACCCTTTGGGCCGCTGGCAGTCTCCCCAGACTCTGCAGCCTGTAGAAGCCGAGTACACTCTAAAGTCAGGAGGTTGCATGTCCCTGCCCTCCACTGCATCGGCTTGCAGTCGGGTTTCCTGGGAACTTCCGCTTAGAGGGGCCTTCCCTGATGTGGACTTCCTTTCTGCTAGGGGGGTGAGTTTACTTCTTTTTGGACATCCCCTGCCATTTCTGTGTTTTTCCACAGTGTAACTGCTGAAAAACCATTTGGAGTAATACTTTTTGTCTGCAGTAATCCGATGATTTCTGAAAATTATTATATAATGTTACTTCATCTGTAGCTTTAAAGTCATCATTGTAATGAAGCAGTCGGGTACCCGACAGTTTTTCTGACAGCTGAGTGTCCCCCAGAATTTTAGTCACTGGAAATGGTGAGCTGTGGACATCCACTCTCTGATTCGTTCAGCCTCCTCTGAGGAGTGTCCTTCTCGTGGCAGTGCTCTTCAGCTTCCGGGAGAATGCTGCAGGCCGTTCCCTAGCCTGCCTCACCTCAAGGTCCTAGAGGCCACACAGTTCCAGAAAATCCTACTCCATATAGAGACTAGGAGCCTGAGGAAGACTCGCAGACCGCTGATACCAGTGCCTTGAGGGGTGCTTGGTTTTTACTGCTGAACGTTTCAGAGAACAAAAACCAAAAATATGTGAATAGGTTTGAAGAGTTTGGACTTCTGCAACTTTTCACGGGATTCGTTTTAAAATGAGATTCTTTACTTTTCTTAAAGTATCTTCTCATCGGTATGAAGCCGCCGGCGATGCTATTGAGGTGATCAGCCCTGCTAGCTCCCCTGCGCCGCCCCAGGAGAAGCTGCAGGCCTATCAGCAAGACGTGGCCAAGGCAAACCAAGCGGAAGGTCTGTGGTTTTTAGCCACCGGCTGACCTGTTTTCGTATCTGCACCTGGTGTTTGGTTCTGATGATCTGTCTGGACCATGTGACCGAAGACTTGGTTTTGTTTGTTTTGGTTTAGAGTAATCTTTATAGGAGTCTGCTTTAGAGATGTGCAAAACTGCACTAATGGAAAGTTGGTTTTATTTTTTAATTTTTTTTTATTTTTTAAAGATTTTACTTATTTATTTGACAGACAGCGATCACAAGTAGGCAGAGAGGCAGGCAGAGAGAGAGGAGGAAGCAGGCTCCCCGCTGAGCAGAGAGCCCGATGCGGGGCTCGATCCCAGGACTCCGGGATCATGACCTGAGCCGAAGGCAGAGGCTTTAACCCACTGAGCCAGCCACCCAGGTGCCCCTGAAAAGTTGGTTTTAAGCTTTGATTGATTACTCCTTGTTTACATCTAATGATACAGGAAATAGTTGATATTTTGTTTCCCCTCTTAACACTTTCACAGGGCATTCGGTACTAGTTCTGATCTCTGTCAGTCCGTCGTAGTTTTCCTTTCGAGATTAGAGTCAGGAATTCTGGATAGAGATGGGCTCCACACCCCTCGCATGCGCTCCTCTGAGTCATGTTCAGTCTTTGATGAGTGAAAGGCCGGGGCATCCCTGAGTAAGACATCTGTCTGTCCTCCGTTAGGTGAAGCCACCAGACAGTATGAAGGACCATTACATCACTACCGACCCCAGCAGGAACCACTGTCCCCACAACAGCAGCTGCCTGCCTCCTCACAGGCTGACGGGGTGGGCCAGGTGCCAAGGACCCACCGCCTGATCACACTTGCTGATCACATCTGTGTAAGTTGTTCATTAATTTTTCCTTTTTTGGTCAATGCAGAAGGCATATTTCACAGAGAGGGAATCATAAAAAAGATGTCCAGGTTTTTTATGCTACGTTATTTGTCACGTACATCCTCAACAGATTTAACCAACTCCTTCTTTTTTCATTCACAGCAAATTATCACACAAGATTTTGCTAGAAATCAAGTTTCCTCACAGCCTCCCCAGCAGCCTCCCACTTCTACATTCCAAAATTCGCCATCTGCTCTGGTCTCCACACCTGTGCGGACTAAAACATCAAACCGTTATAGCCCAGAATCCCAGTCTCAGTCTGTCCACCATCAAAGACCAGGGTCAAGGGTTTCTCCAGAAAATCTTGTGGACAAAGCCAGGGGAAGGTATGGTTTTTATTTCAAACTTTATGTATATTTCCCAAGAGTAAAACAATGTTTAACTGTTACTCTCTACAGATCCCCTTTAAGGTAAGGGATTCATTACTCACACCTAAGATTGATTTACCTTCATGCCTTGGGAAATACAAATGAGGGTTTTCCCTCTGTATATTCTTAGAATATTCACTGTCTGGGCAATTGGTATTATATCATTTTAATGTCCATTCAACAAAAGTCAGAGTCTTCATCTTTCCATGGAGGGAGGTGATAAATACTATTTCAAGTTTGATAAATCAAGAAAAATGTAAGATTTTTTTAGAATTTTAGAGGTAACCACCAAAGAACTTGAAGAAAAATGGTTAGAAATGGGCACCTATAAAAATTGGATGGGGTTGATCAGGAAAGGAGGTGGCAGGGCATATACCCAAATAAAATTATATTCAAAGGTCACAGGTGCCTCTTAAGTGTATAATCACTGAGCCAAACCCTTTTTTTGGTCTGAACACTGTGTGTCTCTCACATTGTTCTTACCAACATGGTAGCCAGAGAAAGACCATTAACCTGCAAAGAACCACTCAGCCCTACAAGGGCATAACTCGAGCCTCTCTGGACTCCCCTGACAAGCATTCAGGGTTCAGTCTGGTACTCCAGTCCTTTCTCCTTTAATGGGGGAAAGACCCGGTAAGCAGTGAAAGGCTGCAGGGCTCGCAGGAGTAGCAGCCAAGGGCGGGATGGCAGGATCTGGTGCCAAAGCCCTGTAGTGGTCCTGACCTCCTGGCAGAGCTTGACTGTCCCGGTTTGACTATAAAGCAGTGGCAGCAGACTTTCTGGTAACTGGGCATATGTAGTGAAAACCTCAGGCAACTTTTTTCTGATATAAATTAACAACTTTTATTCCTTCTCCTGAATAATGAATGAATTAGTTTCTGTTCCGGGTAATTCATAGATGGGCCGTAGGAGCACAATCTAATACTTTCTGTGGTACAATATCAGGCCCGGAAAATCCCCGGAGAGGAGTCACGTCCCTTCCGAGTCCTACGAGCCCATCTCCCCGCCCCAGGTTCCAGTTGTGCATGAGAAACAGGATAGCATGCTGCTACTGTCTCAGAGAGGAGCCGAGCCCACAGAACAGAGGTGAGAGACCCGCTTTGCTTCCGGCCAGCAGCTCGTGCGTGTGTGTGTGTGTGTGTGTGTGTGCACGCATGCACAGGCGGTGTTTTATGCCTCTTCTCCCTTACGCTTGTGTGTCAGGGTAGGAGTCCTGAAGGATCCTCTAGTCTCTGTTTTCCTGGTGATCTAGTGCTACTGGATTTTAATGAAAAACTGATATTTATAAATAGGTTGTGGGGGAAAAAATTGGTCATTATTCTTCTTGAAATTTAAGACTTTGTAGATCTGTTTTTTTAAAAAACCTTTTTTGTCCACGTGGTCCAACCACAGTCTGAGTGCTTGGGACGTACCAAGACTTGTGGACTGTACATGAGAGGAAGTAACTGCTTCCCATATTTTTTCTTACCTGTTCCTAAGCTGACCCCTGTGAATTCTTCAATTTTTATTCCTCTCTGGATTAGCAGCCTTTGATCTGGCCCTGACCTGGTCCACTTCCCCTAGAGCACTTTATCCAAAACTCGTGGACTCAAGCTCCAAGTGATTAGGTTGGCATCTGAGTTCCTCTGAGCAGCTTCTTGCCATGCCTCGTTTCTGCCTTTCCACCCTTACTCTTCTGTTTGTCCACCACTTGCTGTCCCTGTAATGCCTTTCAGTCCCATGTATGTGGTTTCCTTGGCGTCTGGCACCCGCGATGTTTGGAAAGGTCAGTACAGGATTTGCCTGTGGTCAGATAAAGAGGGAGGGTCTCACTGCACAGTTGGTGCATTTCTTCCCATGGGTTCTGAGCTGTTTCCGCAGTGTACGTATTCAGAGCAGGCAGATAGGTGTTGGCACCTTTCAATGAAATGAAGAAAATGCATTGTTGGAAAGGGGATGATGTTACTTTTAATTATACGTTTACATGTTTTTCCTTAAGTCTGTGAGTTTTTTGCGGACAGGGCCACATTTTCCTTATTTTTCTGTTGCGTATTTGTCTCTCCTGACGTGTAGTAGGAGTCCCTGAATTTGAATGAATCCACAGGACCAGATTAGGTCATCTGCAGCCTTCCACCTGTTCGTGGCTGTCATCTCCGGCTCTAGCTAGACCACTCACTGGTGGTCTTGAGCTGTTAAAGAAAAAGCTTGCTTAAAATGTGTTAGTGTAGGAAGTTGCGAATGGATTGTGAAATCTTTTATATGAAACAGCTCCTCTAGTGGGAGGCTTGAAATGATTCTAATGGAGGCGGTTTTATTTCAGAGCGTTGTAGCTCTCCTGTCCACGTCCACAAGCTTTGATTGCTTAGGTACGGGCTCGCTGTTCTATAGGCAAGTGGCGCTTGCTTATAGGCCAGTGTCCGTGCTGTTGGGCAGATGGCGGCGGGTGGGCTGTTTCTAAGTTTTCCTTTTAACATCATTTGCTGCTTATTCCGCCTTTGTTAAGAATCTCTGTTCTAGATTATCTCCATCCCTGTCCTGTTTTTATGCAAGTGCTCATGTGTTTGTGTCCTGAAATACGATGTGGGGCTGTCACCACACACACGAGATGGGGAAGTGGTCGTTTTCCCAAACACTATGGAAGTCCCCGGGGTTAGGGGCACATGACAAAACAGATCTAACGATAGACACGACTATGTCCCCACAGGAATGATTCCCGCTCGCCAGGGAGTATAAGCTACTTGCCTTCCTTCTTCACCAAGCTTGAAAACACGTCTCCCATGGTTAAATCAAAGAAGCAGGAGATTTTTCGTAAGTTGAACTCCTCTGGTGGAGGTGACTCTGATATGGGTAAGTGGGATTTCTTTCATGAATCCCAAATAAAACCTGCATTGATAATGCTCTCTCTGGTGTTGGCCTCTTTTGCATCCTTGAGTTTGCAGGCTCCAGCGGCATTTGATCTTAATTTCTTCGATTGCCCATTCGTGGGTTGCCTGCTAGACAGCAGGAATGTGCTGTTGCTGAAGCTGCTCATTTTCTCTCTGAACATGTGCGGGGCCTGGGAAACTTCTCTTTTGGGGGGCAGATTCGCTCTCCACAGTTTTTTGTTTTTGGTTTTTTTTTTTACCACTGGTCTTAGTTTTATCCATTTGGGCCTCCTCTGCATGACCTCTCCTCCACCATTTGAAGACAAGTCATGTCCTTCAAGTCTTCCCTCTGGAAACATCCCATTTCGTCCGCGGTTCATCCCGTGCTTGTCCCCAGCTCGTGCTCTCCACAGAGAACCACCTGATACAGCTCCGCCTTTCAGTAGGTTGTGTGTTAGGGTGGTATGATCTCCCCCAAGTGCATCCCTTAGTATTAAGGGACTCTAAGACTCTATGAGGGGTTCTGGTAACCAGTACACAGTTAGGCTGTAGTGTACTTAGTACCAGAATATATATCAAGGTCTCTTCTAATGTGCTGCCGTTGAGCCAGACTGTTCCCTTGCTGTACCTTTGTCGTTCCCCACCCACGTACAGGCGAAGGCAGTCTGTGCTTGTGCTGTGCAGTCCCCTTTGCTGCCCTGGCACAGCCTTTCTGGATCTCGGTTGAGTCATCCAGCACTCATCTGCAGCCGTGATCCGTCCACCACGCAGGGACACAGTAATAGTCACAATGGTGGCAAACAGCTCGAGTCCTATAGAGAGAGACAGCGCTAGGGACTTGTAAGCCCGTATAAGCTCCTTCCATCCTCAGGACAGCCCTATACCCTGCAGTGTAGCGGTGTCTGGTGTGCAGATGAGGAAATGCAGGCATCTAGGAAGCGGGGCAGGTCGCCTGGCGAGTGTGTCTCAGGCTGTGGTCCAGGTCCTGTGTGCCAGCAGCCTTCCGGCGGCTCTGTGCTGGCAGTGTCACCGCCTGCGTGCTGGGTACTCCTGGGTAGGACGCAGCTCTGTGGCCCACAGACCTTCCCTCTGGGGCAGCATGCACGCGTGCCCCAGACACTAATCCGCGCTCTGTTCCTCGGCACTCACTCGCTCGGGCCCGCTTCTCCATCATCTTAAGCGCATCAGGGATGGCAGCGACAGTTGCCGGATCTGGGTCGTCCCCCTGTCTGCTCTGTTTCTGTGCTCTGCAGCGGCTTGCCTCCTGCCCCTGTCACAGGACAGTGTGGGCTGGGAGCCCCAGACTGCCAGGTGGCTGTACGTCTGGATCTGACCCTTTGTGATCAATAAAGGTGGATCCAAGAGAAGAAAGGACGAGCCCAGGGTTGGCTGTTGTTTGTGAACAGTCTCTTTTGAAGGGGCAGCAAACTGTCTCAAAGAAAACATTTTCAAATACCGGCCGGCATTGCTGTTGGTCTTGCCGATATCCTTTCCTTTAAAAAAAAAAATCATTACAGCATTTTCCCATCTCATCACTGGTTTCATCTGTTACTTACAGTGGCTCAAATGTCACTAACAAACATGTGGCGTGCTCGCCGTCGGATCCAAGGAGCCTGCCCGAGCACAGTTTCGAACTGTTTCTGCCTCGCTGCCTCGCGGCCTGCACTCTGCCTCTCTAGTCCGGGTCTGGCCATTTTAGTGGGAAAAAGATTCTTTTTTTTTTTTTTTTTTTTTAAAGATTTTATTTATTTGACAGAGAGAGAGATCACAAGTAGGCAGAAAGGCAGACAGAGAGAGAGAGGGGAGGAAGCAGGCTCCCTGTGGAGCAGAGAGCCCGACACAGGGCTTGATCCCAGGACCCTGGGATCATGACCTGAGCCGAAGGCAGAGGCTTTAACCCACTGAGCCACCCAGGCGCCCCTAGGGGAAAAAGATTCTTGACAGGCAAATGCCACGTGACTTGAAGTAGCCTCCTTTATACTTCTGTCACCTGTTTCCCATGTCCTCAGGCAGTAGCTCTCTCGCTCGGTCATCCGGCAGTCAGTCACTGAGGTGGGTCCTGTGCCGGGCGCGTGCAGAATGACAGATGGTCTCTACTCTGGAAATGTGTAATGACACGAGCATGTCACTTTAACACGCGATAAATGTATAAGTGTCTTAAGGCAAGTAGGAACAAATTGCTGGAGGACTGTTTTGGCTGCCAGAAATGTTTTCAAGCGTGGAAAGGGACAGTTAAGGAATTGTATGTAGGGTCCAGCGGGCCGATGGGTCCCCAGGGGCCGCTGAGAAACAGAACGGAGAGATCCAAGCTGTCAGCAGCCGAGACCACTTGGTTTCAAGTCCGTCTCTCAGTTCAGTGTGCCTGGTGACTTTATTCTTCAAAATCCGTATGCTTGACCCATTTCCTCTTCCAGAAATATTTTCTTCTCTTGCCTTTCAGATACTGCGTTCTCCCGTGTTTTTTTCCTCTACTTCTCCGGCCATGTGTTATGTCTCTTCAGCCACTCAGTCTTGCTTTGACTGGCCCTCGGATGCTGGTTTCCCAGTGTTCTGCTCACGCGATAAAATCCCTGAATCATGTCATCACTCTGGGAGTTTCAACCATGTGCTGAGAACTCCCAAACTTGTATCTGGACTTCAGCATTTTCTACTGAGTTTTACTTACGTACCTTTGCCGACTTCATGTCTCCTCGGGTACCTGGCTTCTGAAATGTCTGACATTGTAACAGTCCACCTGTCCACGTGGAAAAGTCTGTCACCCCGCGCCCTACCCCCACCCCCGCCACGCTTACCTCCACGGTGGCTCCACTGTCGCACTCTGGGCATCGTACCCCGTATACCTCATCGAGTCTGCCTCCCAAACAGCTCACACATGCCACTCTCCTCTGCTCATTTCTGAGCAGGTGTCCTGTTCCCTCACGAGCTCGCCCATCTCTTTAAACAGGGATCCCCACACTTTGATATTATCACAGGCCCTGGACTGCCAGGCCCCAGGACCCTAGCACCATTATTGAGGCACCGAGGGGATTCTATTATGATGGCCTTGGGGAACCACGCTGAACCGTGAACTCCGGAGGTCAAGGATTTTAGCATTTTAAGCACAGGATCTTCGTATCCTCATGGGCTGAAAATGTGAAATTGTCTTTATCTGACCATTTTGATCAGTAAGAAGGTGATTTTATTACGATTCAACCAGATAATTGTTCATTAAATACCTGTCCAACGAATGAACGAGCCCTAGTTCAGAAACTTCCATGAGGACTGCGAGGCTGTGTCTATCACTGTATTTTTTCAGGTTCGGTTTCTTTGCCTAAGTGTCACCTGACCCATAGTAGGGAGACAATCCTGATTTTGTAAGGTCTTCCTGGAGATTTCTCTCCTCTTCCTGTTGCCAATTTAAAGCTTCCCTGACTAAGAAAGTTCGTTTCGAGGCACACATAACTCCCGTCTCCAGAGCCCAGTCTCCTCTCCAGGGCAGGGTCCGTCCTGCTGCAGACGGGTCACCAACGTCACATCCTTCCCTGGGACCGCTTGCTTGGCTGCCCATCTGCTCCCTGCAGGCTTCTCTCTCTTCCCAGTTCTCAGCATCAAGTCAGAGGTTGGGATGAAAACACCGTTTGTGTTCCGAGATTCCTCCCGTTTCTGTGCTTTCTGTGTTGTTTCCAGGCTGCCTGCCTGTTGTCAGACTGCACCAGTGGCAGACAGATCATGGGCTCGTCCCGGGAACGTGACAGTAGTCCACAGTGACCCACGGAAACTGTTGGGAAACCCACAGTCACTTCAGTGCTCTTCCCTGCAGGGTCTGAGGTCAGGCCGCCTCAGACCGGCTGGCCTTGGCCAGAGTCACCTCAGGTCCAGGTGTCTTCCCAGCACGCTGGCCTCCTCGCCTCGGGTTTCTGCAGCAGCGCAGCGTCCCTTTCTGCCTCTGACTCTGCTGCCCCTCTTGCCATCTTCCTGCCTCCTCCAGTTCTTTGCCAGAGTTTCTTTTTTTAAAAAATTACTTCTTTCCCTTTGTTTTCACTTAACTGGTGAAAAATAAGGTTGTGATCGTGGAGAATAAAAAGGTGAATTTTATGGGAGGGTGTGAGACACTCTCTCTCGACACGTGCGGTCGCTGTGCCTCCACTAACTCGAATGTTTGTTCACATACAGCGGCCGCCCAGCCGGGGACGGAGATCTTCAACCTGCCGGCGGTCACCTCATCAGGTAAGGGGCGCAGCAGGGTTGCCACCCAGGCAGGCCTCGGCAGACCGTGTCGCCAGCCTACTGCACAGCGGGGGCTGCTCCAGGATGCAGGAGTGAATGAAATCCTGTCATTTAGGGAGGGGACAAAGATGGTAGCAATAAAAAGGGATTGAGGGGCGCCTGGGTGGCTCAGTGGGTTAAGCATCTGCCTTCGGCTCAGGTCATGATCTCCGAGTCCTGGGATGGAGTCCCACATCGGGCTCTCTGCTCAGCCGGGAGCCTGCTTCCCGCCCTCTGTGCCTGGCTCTCTGCCTACTTGTGATCTCTGTCAAATAAAATCTTAAAAAAAAAAAAAAAAAAAGGGATTGAGATTCAGTAAACACTTGCTGGCAAGAGAGGAAAGGGACAAAGAGAATCAAAACCATTCAAGAAAAGCGTAGAAACTAGAGCTGAAAAGAGGAAATGTTGGAGTAATGAAAGTGAGCGACTGATGGGTTCAGCTCAAAGAAATAGATTCCCCGGGGCTCTTCTCGGAGGGTGGCCGGGCCTGTGCGTGGGCCTCAGTGGAGCTGCAGGCCACGCACTGTGTTCCCTCCGGAGGCTTTCGCTTCTTGCTCCGCCATTCAGAACCACGCAGGAATGCTGCGCTTGTCTCTCTCCAGGCTCGGTTAGCTCTAGAGGTCACTCTTTCGCTGATCCTGCCAGTAATCTGGGCCTGGAGGACATTATCAGAAAGGCGCTCATGGGAAGCTTTGACGACAAGGCGGAGGAGCACGGGGTAGTCCTGACCCAGCCTGTGGGTGTGGTGCCTGGCGGGGCCAACACCTCTGTGGTGACCAGCAGTGAGACGAGGAGAGAGGAAGGGGACCCGTCGCCTCATTCAGGTAAAGTTTCCACTGTTGGGCTCTCCTGCTGCCTCTCCCAAGAAAAAGCCTGTTGATTTCCAGGTTGTATTGCTTCACCGAGAGACTTCATTTTATATGCTTTCCGAGTCACTTCTCAGGGTTTAGTTGCTTACAGAAACGTTGGTTTATCCACTCATTTTAGTAACGTACAGAAACTTTCAAAGGATGGAGATTTTTATGCAAAACGTCACCATTCAGGGTTGGGTGTTATTTTTGTTTGCATCTAATTCTTATCTGGATTGACACACTTTAATTATGATACAAATGCAGTTTCATATTCTGCTTTTGAACTAAAAAAAAAAAAAAAAGAACAGCGATAGGCTCAGCATAAAGGAATTTTAAGCCACAGAATAAAGAGTAAGGAAAAAGGAAAAAAAAAAACTTCAGATCACATCACCCAGAAAATGCTTGTGTTCTTTTCTGAGAAGCATCATTCTAGAAGTGTCTCAGTATAGACAGATAAAAGGACAGACAGACATTACCGTGAGATCATTCACACATCTCGGTAGAAGCGCGCACACAGAAAACCCGATTCCAAGCTTCCTTTAAACCCCTTTTTCTCAGTTGAGAACTGATCTCTGCTGTGCTTAAAAATTTACCTGCAGGTCTAAGTATTTCCATTTTAGTTTAGAAGTTTTTTCCTTGTTACATCAAGCGAAAGCTCTAAGGTTAAGAAGATCAAAGAGATCAGAGGTTTTTTGTTTGTTTGTTTGTTTAACCTACGTATATTAATTTGGGGACGACATGGATCATTTCCTGCTCTGAAAGAGGAGCGTGGTCCTTCTGGTCTTAGCTCCGGATTTGTACTGACTGACATGTGCGTGTACTTGAAGGTTGTGATGTTGTGATTGTGCTTGTGTGATCCTCTTTGGTGGCATGTGGTATGGCTGTTGCACCTTTTCCTCAGAGGGGGCCGCGCTCCCAGGCTGCTCACACTCAAAACATGCCTTCCGGCCGCCGCTGCATTTGAAATGACAGCACGGCACGTTCCTCACACCATCCCGTGGACATGACATTTCTCTCCTGGCATCAGTGGTGTGAGAAAGAAGGTTCGGGTGCCCTCCTTTGGAGCTGGTGACGGTTTATCTGCCTGAAGAATCCTCTCTTCCTCACTCTCGATGTTAACTGATATGTTAGTGGTCGTTCTGGGTCAGGTTTTCCTGCACACAGCGAGGCCATCTGCGGCTGCCGGCTGATTCTCCGCTCACGGAAACGTTCCACTCTTGTCACTTATTGGGCTTCGCAGTTCAAAAACACAACTAACACGTTTGCCGGCTCGTCTCCGTCCCGTCTGGTACCTTCTAATGATTTTTCATCATCTCGATCTCCTTCTGTTGCTTTACCGTGTTTCGCTTTCCCTTTGTGCAGTGACCCTCTGCGTCGTGTCTGTTCTCATCCTCGCTGTGTGTTGTCGCCTGAGCTTTTCACCTCACCCTTTTGGTTCCTGCAGGTGTGCTGAGCCCCATTCGGAAACTGGCTCCACACAGGCTACAGTCTCTCCCCTGTATCCGCAGCACCTTTTCCCCTGGTCCTGGGATGTTCTCTTCCTTACGGCGCAGACCTGCATGTCTTCTCTGCAGATAGTTCTGGAAGGCATTCCACACATCTTTTCCTGTGTGCTGCAGGGGGCAGGGTGAAGTAGTTCTGCCGGGGCCATCACCTGGGCTCCGATCTCTTCAGAGATTTTTTTAACGTCTTGTTCAAGAGAGGGCGTCCTACTCCTGTGAACTTCTAGAAACAGCCTGGGACAGGAGGGGCCGGCAAGCTGCTGCTGAGGTCCAGCAGTGCCACAAAGGGGCTTCTGTTCGACACTTTTTTTCTTTTGGCATAAGATTTCCTTGGGTGTCGCATGAACTCCTCTGCTTCTCTCTAAACTGATAGGCAGCGAAGCTGTGAGGATTTCAGGTTTTTGTCGGGCTGCTCTAATTTCCTGTTTCTGTGCTCCAAGGCCAGGAAAGAAATGACATCCCAGGAATTTTGTTTCCTTGGTTACATGTTTTTAAGTTGATGGCACGAGGATATAACACCTTTGCCTTAGTTGTTACAAGATAGATTCTGGCTTTTAAATAATCATTTTTTAACTTCATGGAGTCCTAGGATCGAGATTCTTCGTGCTACCTACCATCTTGCTTCCTTCTCTTAGCATTATGTAACCAGCCTTTTGGTAGGTTTTTAAGTTGAGAACATAATTACTCTGTGTCAATAGTTAATTTATTTCACTTTTAGGAGGAGTTTGCAAACCAAAGCTGATCAGCAAGTCAAACAGCAGGAAATCTAAGTCTCCCATCCCTGGGCAAGGCTACTTAGGAACTGAGAGGCCCTCCTCTGTCTCCTCTGTACACTCAGAAGGGGATTACCACAGGCAGACGCCAGGGTGGGCCTGGGAAGACAGGCCCTCTTCAACAGGTGAGGAACTCGCTGCTAGCAAAGGCGGCTTCAGGTGACCTTATTCAAGCCTTGGCTAGTACTTCTTGTAAAATCAGAAACTTTGGAGGCTACCGTACCAGTAGGTTCCACTTTACAAAACAGAAACTGAACGTATAGAATCTTGAGAATTGAAAGAATGCAAGGTCTGATTACCAGAAATAAGGAAGAGCTGTGAGGACTGGCCAGTCCCCCTGGCGGCTGTTGCATGTTGCATGCTGCAGCATGTCGCATGTCACAGCATGCCGCAGCGGCTCTGGGTAGACCGGGGCATCTGGGATTTCAGTTCCTCCCGGAACCGACCTGAGCACAATGGGCTGCTCCCACTTGTCACCTGGAGCCTCCATGTAGACATTCTTAGAGCCGGGTCTTAGGGAACTACTGAAAAAAAAAAAAGCCATCCTCTCTCGTCAGCTCACGTTTATATGACTGATGAAAAACAATCATCTAGGATATTTACTAATGTTTTCCATTTTGTACTTGCTTGCTTGAAGCTTTTTTTTCCAAACCTGATAACCACAGTAATGGTAGTCCTGAAAGGGAACAGGCAAACCTGGGGTATTTGGTATAGATTTAAGGGTTTCACGGAATTACAAGCCATCTTTTTTTAGACGTTAAATACATACCAGTGGGAAAAAAATCTGAAATGTGCTCCCCCTTAACATATTAGTATATAAATTTCATGTGGACACTATATCCACATAATTGAAGGCCTTTGCTTGATGAACTTCTCACATCGCACTCAGAGTGCACTGGTTTGAAAACGTCTCAGCTAAACCAGTGATCGGCCTCCCATCTCTCTCAGAGGAGGAATTAAGTCGTGAAACGAATGACTTGATAAAAATGGTAGGCTTTCCATTTTTAGAGGTTCTTAAGCTGTTGTAAAAGGCTTTCCGGGGACAGTGGAACGATCTAGGTGGTGGCAGAAGGCGGCAGTGCTCTTGCTGGGGTCACATGCCTCCTTCCAGGTCTCGGACCTGCTAAATCCACCCAGTGAGAGCCAGCAGATGGCACCTGCCTGCCGCCCCCGGACCATCGTCCTCAGCCCTACATTCCTGCCTTTACCTCTAAGAGTCTGCACGTTCTCGGTGTAGACGCTGAAGCTTAAAAGGTGGTACTTCTACTTGGGATTCTCCACAGAAATGCCCCGATCCAAGTCTTCCCTTAGAACCCCGGCTGAGCATCTGTGCCTGGGCTCCGCAGTGCTAAGCTGCTGCTGGTCCTCAGGCCAAGCGTCCTTTCTAGATTCTCACTGAGGGGGCCTCCCAGGCCCTTCCACGTTGTTTCATGTGCTGTTGGTGTCATTAGACCGTCGGTAGGATGACTGTCTTCTGTGACGCGGTATGGGACAGCGGCTGTCCTCACGACACTGAAAACTGTTTCTCTCTCTCCCCTCAGGCTCAACTCAGTTCCCGTACAACCCCCTGACCATGCGGATGCTCAGCAGCACCCCGCCCACGCCCATCGCGTGCGCCCCCGCGTCAGCGGCCCAGGCGGCCCCACACCCGCAGAACCGGCTCTGGGAGCGGGAGCCGGCACCACTGCTGTCTGCGCAGTACGAGACGCTGTCGGACAGTGATGACTGAGCACGGGGGAAGGCGGGCTCGGTGGCGCCGAGGAGTGGGGGGGGGGGAGGGCTCTCTTTTGGGGTGGTTTTGTTTTTAATGGAGGGTCACAAACATGTCCTCCTCTGACTCGTGCCCAGAGACTTTTCAGGAGAGCCTGGACCACGGACGGTGAAGAAATGATGGAAATGTATTTGGAGAGTCAGACTGGGGGAGGGGCGGGGGGCTGCCTTGGATACAGGCGCTTCGGTGGATTCGAATAGTGGAGGGCTAAGATGTAGAGTTTTTAAGAAGTGGACAATTCCTGTTCCTACATCTGTTTGTAAAGAAAACCATAATGTCTTTAAATCACTCTTCTGTAAATAGATGACCTTTTTTGCAGTGTTTCCCCTTGCTGTAGTATCTGGTGTACTTATGTTCAAATCAGCACATCAACTTTGGGGGGGGATTTTAAAAAACAGACTCCGCACCTATCTTTTTAACCCTTGCCTTCTAAATGACCTCATACAGCCCAGTTACATAACGTTGGCTGTCACGGGCATTGTACTTTTATCCAGTTTTGTCTCCTCCAAATTCAGATTTCCGGTGATGTTTCAGATCTTGTGGAAATGTTTAGATTTTTAACACAGACCCTGTCGTGAAATCTGTACATTACGTTATTAGGGTCAAAGGTAAGAGAAACAAAATTCTGCCATACTGTAGATTTCCAATGCAGGCTTTAATTTTTTTTAATTAGTAGCACTGAAAAAATATTACTGCATGGGTATGTTATAGTTCCGTTTTTAAAGTTTAAAAAAAAAAAAAAAAAGGCTTATTTGAGGCATCCCTCACTGTTATGCACACTGGTGACGTAGCCACACCCCTAAATATACTTTTCCTTCTGCATCTGATGCAGCCCAACAGAGCTTTTGTTTTGAAATAAATCTGACTACCCTGTCCATAGCTACACAGATCACGTGTGATTTAAGGCTCTTGATGTCTCAGGTTTCAAAGGAACAACTAGTATCTTGTCTTTAGGTTGCTCAGTATTGGCTGAGTTGGGAAGGTAACAACCGTGTCGAATGTTCGTCTGTCAGGTGCGCTGTGTTCTGGTCCTGAGGCCTCACGGGGAATGTGTGGTTTGGTCCCGTCCCATTTGCCACATGCCAGTGCTCCCTTTGAGTCCTCGTGGGCAAGAGTTTATTGTTGAATCTTTTCATTTCACTGAATCTCAAGGAGTGAATTTTAAACTAATTATGGTACTAGAGGGTCAGTTTCATCCTTAATAATTGCTTGTTGAATTGAGATTTTTTTCTCCATCCAACTTAAGCAGAGCCTTGAAGCATCCTTCTGGAGCAAGAGGAAAGAGACCGTTCCGGAGGGACACCACTGAAGATGAGAAGGGGGGGGGGGGGGAGACTGAGGTCTCTGCAGAGGATACAAATTAGCACTTTATGGACTAAATTGATCTAAACGTTTTAACAGAAGTACTCGGGACTCTAGAGAAAGTAGGTGTACGATAACCACTGTCTGCGTGCCTCCCGGCCTGCCCGAGACTCTGTCAGGGCCCTTAGCACTGGGGTCTGGTCCCTAATTGGGTAATGCGGGCACTGGCTCAGGACCTTGCCCACACGGTTAATTAAACAACAAAGGCCACAAGTTCGTGTGTGTCTGAAGTTCAGCCTTCACTCCTGTTGCTGTTCTACTCCTGGAGACTTCAGGTCTCACGCTAAACTTGAGCGGGGTCAGTGATCCTGTTCACTTGGAAAGTTGGTACTGCTCTGTTACACAAACGCATAAATGTTCATGTGAATGGAAAACAGTAAACTTTCTACGTGCCAGTTCCTATTTTAGGTATCGTTCATTTATAGTGCCGGCACACCAAAAGACATGATGGTGATGACTATTTTTGCAGGACCCTGAGCTACTCCAAATCAGAATGGCTTTTGCCAACATGTCGCCTGAGAGCCTTTTTACTTCCGCAATCGCACTCGAGGACCCCTCATGCCCCCCTGCTCAGTGCACACGTATTACCACTCCTGCGGCCACAGCGCGGAGGGACCATTTCTTAGGGCAGAACACGGAAAGGACAGAACTCGCACGTGGCTTACCTAACGGAGCAAACCCTCTGGGAGGGTGGCCGTCCACCGCGGCAGGATCGGGACGGCCCGAGAGGGACCAAGCACTGGCGGATGTTGGCTGTGAACCCAGGCAGGACACTCTGCGGGCTGGGAGCTCAGTGGTCCGAAGCTGCCTCCTTCCGCACGAGCAGGCAGTGCCCCGCAGCCACGGAGGTCGGCGTCCTGACAGCCGGGCTTCCAGCGCATGCTTGTGACCGGGAGTTTCACAGTGCTTTAATTTTGGTATGCTGGTTCCATTTTAGAATATTTATGCCCTGAAAACACTGGTGACATAGTTCAGACACTTAAACTCCACTGTTTTTAACAACTCACTTTTGAGTGCAGACCGGTCAGCCAAGGGGTTGGTCCTCCTGGTTTGCTATCCTGTTTTACAACAGTGCGAATGAACTTCCTTGGAAATACCCACATGATGAGCCTGTCTAGGGACACCTACAGTTTTTCCAGCACCGGGATGGGACTATGAGCTGAATCCTTGTGGAGGATCAAAAATTCTTAAATAAAACCTGGAGTGACAAACCTTTCAGTAACCCCTGCCATTGTGAAAAGGTAGAAACATTCTCATTGCAGACGGTGAGTAGGTGATACTTATTTTTCAAAACTCAACCAACCAATAAATTCAGCCTGGGTTTCACTGACCATCTGATTGATACTCTGTTTCTCATTAGACCTGAACAAAGGAGCTAGCTGGGTGGTAAGAGATGAGCTTACCAGAAAGCAGGAAGAAACTGACATCAGCAAATATAATAAAAATATAAATATAAAAAAATATAAAATTCTAGTTTTAGTCTAATCCCCGAGGATTTGGACCTCAAGGTTTCTAGTTTCTGTTTTCCTGACTCTAGTAAGTTCGTTCTCGTGAGAAATTCAAAGATTACGGAATACATAGAGCATTGTTGTAGAGTCTCTAGTTTATTATGAAAGGATTCTTCCAATATGTACACAGGAAACAAAAATATCTGTTTAATCATTCCCACTCACACCCCCATCCGCAGAGGCTTACCAACAACTGCTCCTTCGCGGCACCTACAAAAATCGCCTTTCCCCTGGGTGAAGGGCTCCCTGCGAGCCTTCGGCGGTGAGCACACCCAGCTCCCTAGCCCGCAGGTTTCGACTGTGCGCACTCTGCGGCAGCGGGGTAAGGCTCTTTCCACACAGTAGTCTGTACACCTACGGTCCTCTGACCGGGTACGTTCTCCCACAGCCGTAGGAAAATCTCCTCGGTCCCCTGCTTTACAGACGCAGATACGAAAGGCCAGGATCAGGACCAGGTCAGTGATCCTGCTACTGCACCAGCAGTGCCTGTCGGAATCGCTGGGGGTGGGGGGAGGTTTAACAGGTCACATGTGTAAGGCCCTACCCTGAGGCCGGGGGCTGCAGCCTGGGCAGGTGCAGGGCCCGAGGCTGCACAGGCAGTGGAGTGCTCCACCAGCTGTGAGAAGAGTCCACGTCACTCCTTGTTCGCCTTCCTCACGGTCGTACGTAACCAGATATAAAAACACACAGTTCACTTTTATTTATCATTAAATGGGCATACTTCCAAGGGCCTAAAACTCCTACTTCCAAACGTCATGCTGGACGCCGGTGCAAACCAAGACGAGACTTTTGCTCCACTACGCGTTACACCCCACAATGGGCTTCATGAAAGGGAGAAGGAAAATAACTCACCACAATCCCCCTTCGCCACGAGACAGGTCACTCTGATCTGCCCGACAGCGATAAAACGAAAGACAGGGGAGGGAATCAATGGGTCGGAATCACAGGACGCGGATGCTGGCTGACCCCCCGCCCCCGCACGCCCAGCCGACGGTGGCCCGGCTCCTCGCCATTCGCGGTCCCCCCAAGACCCACGCGCCTGGCCCCTCTCAGAGGTCACGACTGAAAGCATCACTTGACATCTGTCCTTAGAGGCAAAACCAGCCAGGGGTGAGAGTTGTTTTTCCTTTAAAAACACAAAGTGGCAGTGTATACAACTTGTCCTTCACCACAGCCACACTGACAAAACTTGAATATCAAGGAGAAAGGATCTAAGCCACTGATTTGGGTATCACTGAGACCGGAATAATCGCTGTTGCTGAAAATTCCCTACAACAAAAAGGGATCTCGCGCTTCGTAAAATTAAGTTAAAGGTCTACTTTTTCTCGACAGCTCAGCCAGCTCTTCCCTGATGTGCTGTATAGAAACCTCGTCTCTTTTCAGCTCCGCTTGCTTTAGCGCCTCCTGGTAGATCTCTCTTGCTTGTGCATATCGTTCTAAATGACCCAGAGAGAAGAGAGGAGAGAAATGCAGGTTTTTCAGAGTGATTCTGTGAGGCTCCGCAGCGTGGGCACCAGCGGCCACACAGGAGCCCCGGGCGGGCACGACTTCCTTTCCTGCTGGGGCCCCCCTGCCTGCCCGTCCTGCCAGTGGCGGAGCAGGGCCCCCCACCCCCTCAGCCTGAGCTTCCCGCAGATCACCGGGAGCACTGGAGGCCACACACAGCGCCACTGGAAGCAAACACGTCCTCTCTGGGACCTCCGACCAGCCCCCTCGTTCCGGAGCTTCCGGACCGCCCCTGGCCTCCCTGAAGCCCTCTCGCAAAGTCCTACCTCCGGGGACCCCCCTGCTCTCACGCCGGGCACCCTACCTCGGTGCATGAGGATGGCTGCCAGGTTACTGAGCAGCATGTGCAGCTCGGGGTGCTCGATCTGCCGGGCCAGGTCGGACGCCCTCTGCACGTACGCACAGGCCTCGTCGAAGCGGCCCTGCGCGTCCAGGGTGGTTGCCAGGTCACTCATCAGCACGATGGTCTGTGCGCAACAGAAAACGGGGCCAGTTAAAACAAGTAGCTACAGGGGCACTTGGGTGGCTCAGTGGGTTAAAGCCTCTGCCTTCGGCTCAGGTCATGATCCCAGGATCCTGGGATCGAGCCCCGCATCGGGCTCTCTGCTCAGCGGAGCCTGCTTCTCCCTCTCTCTCTGTCTACTTGTGGTCTCTCTCTCTGTGTCAAATAAAATAAATAAAAGTAAAAAAAAAAAAATTTAAAAAAAAAAAAAAAAAAAAAAAAAAACAAGTAGCTACACAGATCAATCTGGAGTTTGGTGAACTGAATCTACGCTTAAGATTCCGTGTTCCTAGCATCCTGCAGGTGAAGAGCATCGGCCTTGAACGAGCCGCATCCGCTCACTGTTTACACCATACAGCACACGGCATCCGTTTGACTCTGGAAAATGACAGAAGTCTAGAAACTTGGGAACAGGATGCATATTACTTAATCTAATGACCAAATTAGAAGCACACACACAAAAATAAAACCGCAAGCAGCAGCTATAAACAATCTCATTTAAGGTTTGCCGTCCTGAGAAGCTAGCCTCCGGCGCCGTCTTACAATGTCATTCCTGCGGGTGACTCTTGAGACTCACCAAGAAGAAGAAATACATAGATTATGGGTTTTAGGAAGATCTCCTTTAAGGGTTTTGAATCTTAAAACTCTTAAGTCAACATTTAAGAATTTTGACACTAGGAATGGCAGACCCGCCTCAGCGCCTGAAGCCCATGATTTAAGCCTCAGTTCTAGCACTTGTGATCTGAACTGCAGATTTGTCTTCTTCCTCTGCAGTGCTATTCCATGAAGGGCACTCTGTCACCTAAGTCCCCTTCCTGAGCACAAGTCATAGCCCAATACCTTGACTCGCCCACCGCCCCAGCCTGGGACATGTTCAGGTGGGTTAAAATGTGTGTCCTTCTGGGGGCTACCGAGCATCTCAGATAAGCGATCTAGTTCTCACCTCTAAGAACTCAGTTTGATGGAGAAGAAACACAGATTTCAGTTCAGTGCGGTCTCGGTTCTAACCGGGAGCTCTGCACGGTGTGGCTATATTCTGTGTCAGTGGCTTTGACTTTTTAATGCGGTCCCCCTCCCCTTTATCCCCCCATGTCCCCTGGCAGCTTACCTGTCGGGTGAGGGAGGCAAGAACCTCCATGTGCCAACCTGTTCCTCCTAAGATTCCCACTGAGATTCAGGCTCCAAAACACTGCGCTGGGTGGCCTGAGGCCTGGAAGCCCGGGGTGCCTGGTTAAACCTACTGTGGGGACAAGCTGTTCCGCTATGTAAACGGATACACACACAGAAGGCTCTGGACGGACCCAGTAAATGATGCAAGGTCTCAGATGCTTTCTTTTTTAAATTTTTGGGTTTTTTTTTTGAAAGTCGTCTGTGCACCCAACTCAAACTCTACCTCAAGATCAAGAGTCAGGTGCACACTCCGCTGAGCCTGTCAGCAGCCCTCGGGTCCTTCCGAAGCAGGCAGCCGGGGGGGGGGGGGGGGGGGGGGGCAAAGGGAGGGCCTGGGGCACGTGGACGGGAAACGGCTAGGACCATTCACTGAGACTCCGTCCCCACTGTGGCATCTCAGACCAGGACACTGACAGCGCTGTTTTACGCTCCCCTCCCCGCTCTCCTCCCTTACCTGTGGGTGTCTTTCTCCCAGCATTTCTTCGGAAATCTGCAAAGCCTTTTCATACATCCTCTGTGCCTGTGACGGCTGCTTGGAGAACAGAAGGTAGCGCGCATAGGTGTCCAAGCACATGCCGAGGAGGAGGTGGGTGCTGGCCTTCTCTTGCACTGAGGAGGAGAGAAGAGCAGTGCCGGCATATGACACGAGCACAACAGGGAAAGTGAGGCAGAGGTCCAGCCGAGCTGCTTCCGACTCTTGCTTGTTACCAAGGACCACGAGTATTTTCACGGTACGGGACCCATGGACTGTGTCCTGTCGTTTAAGAAGTACCTCTGACCTTCCCTTTGTTATACAGGGGCATGAACATCTATCTGAACAGTTTCCCTGATGTAATTTCAGACTGTGTGGTGGCAGTACATGGGGCGTCCCCACACAGAGAAGCCACTCTCTGACATGGCACAGAGTGTAAGAATTCACCGACTGGGACACTGTTACGCAGATCGCATCGGATGCCACAGGTGGAGGGTTTAGTCCCACCGGCTGGCCCCCCTCCCCCCATCAGACACCAGTCACAAGCCCCGTGCTTCTGCCAGCAGCTGGCCACGCAATGGAGCTTCCAGTTCAACCCCTCCAAACCAGGATGCCAACTGTGAGTCCTGGTCCCGGCCAACAGACTGTATGGCAGAGCTGCCTGGGCCTCCCTCCTTCAGTTACGTTGATTTGCTAGATCAGCTCACAGAACTCAGAACATTCTGCTTCCTGGGTTACTGTTTATTATAAAAGGATATAATTCAAAACAGCCAGATGTAAGGGACGTACAGCATAAGGTGTGTGGGAAGGGGCGCGAAGCTTCTATGCCCTCTCCGAGAGCACCAACTGTCCCAGGATCTCTGAGTGTCGGGGTTTTCGAGGCTCCATTACGTGGGCATAACTGATTCAGTGACTAAACATTCGGGACTGACTAAAGCTACGACCCTCCCAGTCCCCCTCCGCCCAGGCCAGGGTGGGACTGACCGGCAACCCTCTAATTTACAGGACCCAATCTCTTGACAGCTGTCCTTCTCTTGACAGCTGTCCTTCGGAGATGGCCCAAAGTCTCCTCGTTAATGTAACAAAAGACACCTTAATCACTCTCAGCCCGAGAAATTCCAGGGGTCTGGGGAGCTCTGAGCCGAGAACTGCAGACAAAGACCAAGTATAGATAAGAAATAGATTTGGTCTGGGGTGCCTGGGTGGTTCTGTGGTTAAAGCCTCTGCCTTCAGCTCAGGTCATGATCCCAGGGTGTGGGATCGAGCCCCGCATCAGGCTCTCTGCTCAGCAGAGAGGCTGCCTCCTCCTCTCTCTCTCTGCCTACTTGTGATTTCCGTCTGCCAAATAAATAAATTAAATCTTTAAAAAAAAAAAAAAAAAAAAAAGGAAATAGATTTGGTCATCTGACTGTTATCAAATCACAATACTGCAATATCCAATTAAATGTCAAATTTTTCCTCACGTTTTTCCTTTAAAGATTTACTACACCCACCGTGGGGCACGAGCTCACAAGCCCCAGATCAGGAACTGCACTTCAGCGACAGGGCCAGTCAGGGTCCCCCCCCCCCCCCCGTCCCCTCCCACATTTTAAGTAAGACCTTGAACATCAAGGTACAGAGCGTTATTTTCAGGTCAAAACTGTATTTACTAGAAACAGGTAAAGATAAATCCCAAGAATTAGTGAAAGACAAAGAAAGGATAAGACAGATGAAAGCGTTTTCAGGTGCAAAAAAGGCAATGCTTGGTAAGAGACCAGCGAACGCTCAGAATCATGAACTAGAAAGTCACAAGGCAACCGGAAGAACAGTTAATCCATCTTTTGAAGAAGAAAGACGGCAATGAGACAGCACTTCTGGAAAATTATAGTATTGACAACACAACGTCTCACAGGCAACAAGCGTCAAATGCCTAAGCCACATGAACGGAGCACAACAGACCTTGAGCACAGACTCCGGCCACAACAAGGCGCACAAGCGAAGACCCAGGAGAGCTGGTGGCCGTGGACATGTGATGACCTGGACCGCAGGGAAACGCCACAGAAAGGGTCCCCGCAGATAAACTCTGGAAGCTGTGACACACCTAACCAATGATGGTCAGCCGGCTTCACTTGCCAGCAAATTCACATGCGACCCCGTTCCTCCCCGGCCCCGCCACTCAAAGCTTCAGAAAACGTGCAAAAGGCAGACAGAATTTAAAGATGAGCAGGGAACCAGGTCTAACAGGATGACCATGACTTCAGAGAGTTTAAATAGGCCGGTTTCCCTGGGGTGGATGTAGACAGCTGCTGACACGTTGTCACTACGTAAATGGTAAGAAACAATGCAGAGCAGAAATCTGAAGTTACTTGCTCTGACTTAATTATATACAAAAAGAATATATTCATCTTCTTAAAATCAAACTAGGGATAGTTTTAAATAGATTGCCTTACAAATAAACGTGCAAAAAAGAGA
The DNA here is from genome assembly GCF_022355385.1 of Mustela nigripes. Taxonomy (NCBI): domain Eukaryota; kingdom Metazoa; phylum Chordata; class Mammalia; order Carnivora; family Mustelidae; genus Mustela; species Mustela nigripes. Next base: position 50,568,806 of record NC_081572.1, on the reverse strand, counting down.
AAAGATATTTGTGTAAATATCAAAAGTATACACAAATGTATGGATAAATACAGAAAAGCAGACAGGATGGCACCAGCTACCGCATGGAAAGATCCCGTATTTCTCCACCAGGAGGAACACTGAAACCAAGATCTAATTATGAGCAAAAATGCTGAGCAAAAGCTTATATAATCAAGGGGCAGTTAACATTAACAACACTGCAAAATAATCTAACAAAAAAAGGCGGTTGAAAATGAGAGGAATGAGATACATCTGTGTTCCCTTCAAGTACAAAGGTCCAAGAAGTAAGTAATCTGTAACAGAAGACTCGGAACTAAAACACACGTTCTTCGAGAACATTTAAAGACAAAACCTTTTTGCCATACCCCCAAAATATCACAAAACAATGTATAATTATTCTAATTCTGGAAATTCTAGGCATCAAAAATGACTGCCAACTCCTATTTCTGGGATTTCTATTAATTCTCTTTCAATATTCGAATATTTTTTGAAAGTCCTGTTTGTATTTTGTAATTAGAAAGTATGATAGGGGCACCTGGGTGGCTCAGTGGGTTAAGCCTCTGCCTTCGGCTTGGGTCATGATCTCAGGGTATTGGGATTGAGCCCCGCATCAGGCTCACTGCTCAGCAGGGAACCTGCTTCCCCCTCACTCTCTGTCTACTTGTAATCTTTCTCTCTGTGTTGAATAAATGGATAAAATCTTTAAAAAAAAAAGTATGATAAAATGACAGGTAATTCTAGTGGAAAATCATCACTACTGTTATCAGCAATGGAAATTAACCAAAAGGAAAAAAGACAGTAAAGATTTTTAGAAATAATTAATGTAGTTAGATTTTAGCTGTAGTATTTTTTCACTGTTAAGAAAAATGCATTTCAGGGGTGCCTGGGTGGCTCAGTGGGTTAAAGCCTCTGCCTTCGGCTCAGGTCATGATCCCAGGGTCCTGGGATCGAGCCCCGCAGTGGGGAGCCTGCTTCCTCCTCTCTCTCTGCCTGCCTCTCTGCCTACTTGTGATCTCTGTCAAATAAATAAATAAAATATTAAAAAAAAAAAAGAAAAATGCATTTCAAATTCATATCACACAATCATATGAAAAATGAAAATTTTTAGGGACGCCTGGGTGGCTCAGTTGGTTGGACGACTGCCTTCGGCTTAGGTCATGATCCTGGAGTCCCGGGATCGAGTCCCGCATCGGACTCCCAGCTCCATGGGGAGTCTGCTTCTCTCTCTGACCTTCTCCTCATTCATGCTCTCTCTCACTGTCTCTCTCTCAAGTAAATAAATAAAATCTTAAAAAAAAAAAAAAGAAAGAAAAGAAAAATGAAAATTTTTAGAGAATCTACTTCTCTAAAAACAAGGGAGAAATAAAAAGGCTCCACAGAAAACCTTTAGCATACTGCCAAATTAAGAGAAAACTTCCCAGCTTTGATAAAAAAAATAAAAAGTTCCTTTTCTAAACAGTAACATTTAAAATATAGTTTCTTAAAATATTACTATAAAAACTGCTAGAATTAGTCAAGAACAAATCAGATAGTAACAGCTGAGAAGGACACTGGGGATGTTCAGACAGAGCCTCCCCCAAAGATTATCTGAATCTGAGAGGGCGGTCGTATTTATTTCTTCAAACTTATGTAAGTAATTCTTTTCCACAAATTATTTCTAACCAGAGGAAAAAAAGAGAAGCTACCTCAAACCTCTCTATGAAACAAACAAGATTCAGCACAGAAATTTTTACTCAAAATATTAGCAACTGAAAAAAAATATATATATATATTAGCAACTGACACTGTCATGTACATAAAGGAAGTGACCAAGCAGCACTTATTCCAGGAATATGAGAATCGGTCAGTGTTTTTAATGTATCAAATACAGACTTATATAAATGCAGACCAAAAAGGAATGTGCTAAGATACTGGTTCCAAACAGAGGCTTTTGGTTCCAGTAATAACAACCGATGATCTGAAAACCGTTCTGCTTCAAAAGCACCATCAATTCTATCCTTTTACAAGCACAGCTCAGCTCCCAGGAGAAGGAATTCCCAAGGGCCAAACACTAGGAGTAAACTAAAACCCAGAGTAGAAAGTGCGGGACTTGACGCCACAAAAGCCCCATCGGCGCTGGTTTTGTGGGGGTGGCCTGAGCGTCTCTGTCATCCAGAACTGAGTTCTTCAACTTTGATCAGAGAATGAGACCTGAAGCCCCTTAGATAAAACGAGAGTGACTGTCGTAGGCATCGTGCGCCCTCCCCACACCCTGCCCCCGCCGGGGACTACAAGAACTTGCCCGGGGCCAGCCTGGGATCTCCAAGGGAAAAGCACAAACATGGAAATGTCTAGTCACAGGCCTGAGCCGCACAGAGCTGATGTCTACCTCCAACCATCCACTTCGGCCTGGACCTGAGAGCCTGGAATAAACAAAACCATTCCTGACTCTCACCTTCCAGCTAAAACCCGCCTCAGATGAATTTATTATCCAAACAGAGTAAGCGTGGAAAGTCACAACAAACAAAAACCAGCAGGCGATAAAAAAGGAGCCTCACCCTCTAGAATTGTAGATAATCGACTATTCCGAGACCCTAAATGAAGCAGGTTTTGAGTAATTACTGACATGGCCAGTATGACCCACCACGGAGCCCTGCATGTGTACCTCCTTTGCTTAGAATTTTCTTCCTGTAGAGACAGCCACTTGCCTAATGCCCTCCATCCTTCACGTCTCTCACCACCGAGGCCTTGGCTGAGCCCACTACACGCTCCCTGCACACACGTCCCCCCACACACATGTGGTCTCCGTAGCATGCACTTTGGACAGGCTATGGCTTTGCGGGAGAGTTTATGGTACGTTTTTCCTGCACCAGAAACTGAGCTCCGTGAGGTAGCGATTTCCTTTCACTCACAGCTGTCTCGCCAAGCCCAGGAACATGGACGGCACGTCTCAGGCACTTAAAAATATTTATTTTTGGAAGGATGAATGGACGAACAAATCGAAAGAAAATTAAAAACATAAAGGTACTGAACTAAAGATAGAAAAGAAAAAAATTAAACCAAAAATTAACTTTAACGATAGAATTCAGCAACACTGGCGCTCCCTGAATCTACGAAAACTCAACACACAAATGTCATCCCAGAGCGTGAGAAGAGGATGACTGATAAGACAGTCCTGAGCCGGGGCGCCCGGGTGGCTCAGTCGTTAAGCGTCTGCCTTCGGCTCAGGTCGTGATCCCAGGGTCCTGGGATCGAGCCCCACATCAGGCTCCTTGCTTGGCAAGAAGCCTGCTTCCCCCTCTCCCACTCCCCCTGCTTGTGTTCCTCTCTCTTGCTGTGTCTCTCTGTGTCAAATAAATAAATAAAATCTTTAAAAAAAAAAAAAAAAAAAGGTCCTGAGCTATAACCCTGTCCATGAAGGATCCTCACACCACTTCACATGATATTAAAAATTCCAGGTAAAGACAACCCATTAGAGACTCTTAATCTCAGGAAACAAACTGAGGGTTGCTGGAGCGGAGTGGTGCGGGAGGGATGGGGGTGCTAGAGGATGGACACTGGGGAGAGAATGTGCTGTGGTGAGCGCTGTGAATTGTGTGAGACTGACGAACCATAGACCTGAATCCCTGGAACAAATAACATTATATGGTAATAAAAATTCTACATAAAGACTAAGTGTACAAAGCCTAATACTTAGAAAGGACCATCTTTCTAACCTTGTATTTTATTCAAGACACAAAAGGCACAAACTATAATATAAAGGAAAATGTTAAAAGATTCTATTAACATTCAAAGTTTAATCTCTGTACATGAACTGACCTCAAGCGAAAAGACAAGGACACAAAGAGATACATAACCTACAAAACAGAAGTGTTTATATTTTGTTCAAATACATTAGGAAAAAGACAACTCTTCAAAAGAAAATAAGCGAAGGATATAAAGAAACAATTTTCAGAGCAGGAGACCTGCATGGTCAATAAAGTACGAACAGATGTTCCATATCTCATTAGCAATAAAAAAAAAAACCACGAAGGGGCACCTGGGTGGCTCAGGGGGTTAAGCCTCTGCCTTCGGCTCAGGTCATGATCTCAGGGTCCTGGGATCGAGCCCCACATCGGGCTCTCTGCTCAGCAGGGAGCCTGCTGCTCTGCCTACTTGTGATCTCTCTCTGTCAAACAAATAAATTAAAAAAAAAAAAAACCACAAAAAACAAAAAACACTGAAACCCCAATGAAATTCCACATCACACCCACCAGATCATCAAAAAATAAAGTCTAACAACAACAAAAATCCAGAGCAACAACATGAGCCCACCGCTAGTGAAAATGTTAACCGGTAAAACCACACGGAGAAGAAACTTAAAAATATCTAGTGTATGCACGCCAGCAAGTGCACGCTCAGGTACATTCCATAGGGAGGAGCTCACATGTCTGCAGAGAGATACGGGGCCGAGAAGGTTCCAGGAGCTATTATTTTCCAGAGTAAAATGGGAAGAACCTTCATGTCCATCTACAGGAGACCCATAAGACACGCATCCAGAGGGATCCCAGACCACAGTTGCAGGGAATGGAGCCACCAGGGCCACCGGGAGCCTGTATCTCTCCTTACAGCTCAGTAGACCAAGTAAATAGAGGGAGTCACTCTTCTAGACAGGCACAACCCAGCAGACATGTGGTTGGGCAAGGAAACAGGCCTTTGTTAAGGAAAACTGATGCTTTAAGTATCACCATAGTTAAATCTCAACAAAATAATGTTGAATGAGAAACTGGAGAAACAAGTGCATAATCTGATACCATTTGCATAAAATTTAACAACACATTGGGGCACCTGGGTGGCTCACTGGGTGAAGTATCTGCCTTCGGCTCAGGTCAAGATCTTGGGGTCCTGGGATCGAGCCTCACATCAGGCTCCCTGCTCAGTGGGGAGTCTGCTTCTCCCTCTCCCTCTGCCATACTCATGCATGCTTGCTCTCTCTCTCTCTCTCAAATAAGTAAATAAAATGTATTTTTCAAAAAGCTTAAAAACATACTGGCCCCACTGCATGCTGTTTACTGATATATACAAATGTAATAAATAGACCTAAGAATGATAAAGATCAAAAACAAATTAAAACAAACAAACACCAAATTCAGCACCGTATTTACACCAAGTGGGAGTACACCAGGGTTTACTGCTAAAAAAAAGCTCCAAAGCACAGACGGCAACTATTTAGGTTTGACAAAGCCGAGGGGGAAGGTACACAAGTAACTGCTAGTCACTACACTTCAGTTTTGCTTGAAATCTTAAAAAAAAAAAAAAAATCAGAAGGCACGGAACTAACTTTTCTGAAGGTGAGAGAGTAGAATGGATTATACACTGGAGAAATTCCCAAAATACAGCCCCAGAAATGGAAGGAAAGGATGAGTATGAGGGTCAGAGAAGACTGGCTATTCCAGTGACGGACACGGCCAAATAAAAGAGCACACCTGGTTCACAAAGATGTATTTGGAAGCGCACTGAACTGGATCTTAGAAAAGAGACTAAAGAGACTAAGCCCCCTAACCTCATGGTGACAAAGCCACCAACTGCTACAAAGCAACCCGGCGTGACAAAGCAGCTATCTCCAGAAGAAGGCAAATGAGCGGCTCCAAGGTTCTCTCCAATAAACCCTAGTGAGCCGAGAGTTCCAGATCGGAGAGAAAAACCAAGCAGGAAAAGGCACCAGAATGCTTCATCGTCCTCATCTCATCTTACAGAAGCAACAGAAAACACTACGTATACCTTCCCTCCAAGTTGTTAAGTGAAAGTTTAGTGACGAAAAAGTCCCTTTAGGAGGGAACTGAGAAGGGCGCTTGGCGGCTCAGTCAAGCGTCTGCCTTCAGCTCAGGTCATGATCCCAGGGTCCTGGAATCAAGCCCCATGTTGGGCTCCCTGCTCAGTGGGGAATCTGCCTCTCCCTCTGCCTCTGCCTGCTTCTCCCTGCTTATGCCTTCTCTCTCATTGTCAAATAAATCAATAAAATCTTTAAAAAAAAAAAAAGAAAGAAAGAAAGAAAGAACTGAGAACAAAAAAAGTAACAAAAATGGAAAGTGGTTTTTTTTTTTTAAAGATTTTATTTATTTATATGAGAGAGAGAGCACAAGTCAGGAGAAGCAGGCAGAGGGAGAGGCAGACTCCCCACAGAGCAGGGAGCCCTACATGGGGCTTGATTCCAGGACCCTGGGATCATGACCTGAACTGAAGGCAGACGCTTAACCAACTGAGCCACTGGGGTGCTCCTGGAAAGCACTTTTTTCAGTGCAAAAAAATTATACAAATATCCAATACTAATTTTAAATAGGCTTTGAGGTTTTGTGGACAAGACAATGATATTCAGACTAGGTTTTTAAAAATCCCAACACAGACTTCTACAAAAGACACACTGAGAACAAAATGACTTAAAATCATTTTTCTAATGAAGGAATAACTCACAATGAAGATACATATCTAGGACTATTTAAATAGCATAAAAACATTTGGGAAGAAAAAATGCACAAAGCCAAATTATCTTGTCTAGAACTAGACAAAATCAGCAAGGATATGAGAGTTGAACAATACTTTAAACCAAATACATCTATCCGACATATATAGAACATTCCACCCAACAACAAAGGAATACACCTTTCTCTCTAATGCACATGCAATAGTCTGCAGGACAAACCAAATACTGTACCCTAAAACAAGTCCCAGTAAATTTTAAAGGACTGAAATCAGGGCACCTGGGTGGCTCAGTCAGTTGGGTGTCTGCCTTTGACTCAGGTCATGATCCTGGCACCCTGGGATCCCACCCCACATCCGGCTTCCTGATCAGCTGGGAGTCTGCTTCCCCCTCTCCCTCTGCCCACCTCCCCCTCACCCCCATTCATGAGCTCTTTCAAATAAATTTTAAAATCTTAAAAAATAAATTAAAATGACTGAAATCATATAAACCATGTTTTCTGATCACAATGGCATGAACTTAGGGTTAGGGAATATTGTTAATTCATAAATATGCTAAAATTAATCAACACACTCCAAAATATCCTAAGAATCAAATAAGAAATCACATGAAAAATTAGAAAATACACTGAGATAAATGAAAACGAAAACACAACATATCAAAATTTAGAGGATACAGCTAAAGCAGTGGAGGGAAATTTAAAGCTGTAAATGCCCGTATCAGAAAAGAAAGATTTGAACCAACAACCAGATCTTCCACTTAAGAAACCAGAAAAGGAGCAAAAAACAACCCAAACCAAGCAGGAGAAAGAAACCAAGGAAAAACCGAATAGTCAGGAAGGTCCTATATGAATTGAGAGAGGTAAACACACATGAAAAGCCAAGGCATATGACAGATGATGAAGACACCACATTCCAGGCAAGTACACAGAGTACTTAATGAATGCCAGCTGCCATCCTGCGGCACTGAACTCCCCTGACAACTCTATAAGGCCGACATAGGTTCTGCTCTTACTCCTGCTCTGTGGATGAGGAAACCAAGAAAACAGTAGTTACGTAACTTGTCTGCAGTCACACTGTGAAGAAAAGGAAAATCCAGAATTCAAACTCAGGCTCCAGACCTCAAGCATTCATGACGCCAAGTATGTATAGACCAAAAATAGCTGCATTTTCCAAAAGTGTTATGATTATTTAAAATATGAAAATGGGAGGGACGCCTGGGTGGCTCAGTTGGTTAAGCGGCTGCCTTCGGCTCAGGTCATGAGCCCAGCGTCCTGGGATCGAGTCCCACATCGGGCTCCGTGCTCAGCAGGGAGCCTGCTTCTCCCTCTGCCTCTGCCTGCCGCTCTGTCTGCCTGTGCTCACTCTCTCTTGTCAAATAAATAAATAAAATCTTTTTAAAAAATAAATAAATAAAAAATAAAACATGAAAATGAATGAAACTTTCAGCTCAAGGAAAGGAGGAGAAAGGAGTCAATGAAAAAGAAAAATGTCTTGAAAAAATGAAATAAATCCATGAAATTAGGAATTGGGAAAGAAGTATGACATCCTAACAGATGACGGTCGGTTATGCTTTAAAAACATAATTCCATAAAGTTTCTTTAAAGAAAATATAGATCTCCAAACATCTGTCATCCATGCGCTCATTTATTCAAGATACTTATTTTTATTTATATTTTTAAAGTAGGCTCCACACCCAACACGAAGCTTGAACTTGACCCTATGATCAAGACTTGCATGCCCTACTGACCTAGCCAGCCAGGCACCCCTATTCAAGCTATTTATTAATGCTGGGGGCCTGAGTGGCTCAGTCATTGAGTATCTGCCTTCAGCTCAGGTCATGATCCCGGGGTCCTAAGATCGAGCCCCACATCGGGCTCCCTGCTCAGAGGGACGCCTGCTCCTCTCTCTGCCTCTGCCTGCCGCTTCCCCTGCTTGTATTCCCTCTCTCAATGTCTCTCTCTGTCAAATACATACATACATACATGTTTAGTAATGCTGTGTTCTCAGTACTGTCCTACATAACTGAAATCAAGTCAAGAAAAATAGAAGAAATTTAAATATGAGTACTGATCAAGGAAAGAAGAAAAAAAGTTGCCAGAGAATCACCTCCAAAAGAGATCTGGCCCATATGGTTTTGCATCTCTCTCTCTCCTTGGGCCTCCCTCTTCCCTGAAACACAATAATACTGGAATCAGGCCAATTAATAATCCTACCACAGCCCCTAACAAAGAGTCGCATGTCTCTCACTTGAAATCAAAAGCTAGAAATGACTGAGCATCCCAGAAGCTGAGACGAGCAGACGGCTAGGCCTCTTGCACCAGTGAGCCAAGCCATGAACACAAAGGGAAGGTTCTAGAAGGACATGAGAAAGCCTTACAGGGAACAGACGGATGATAACAAAGAGGGCTCTGATGCGGTCTGGAGAGAAGGCCAACCTAGCCCCGACACCCCCTTCAGCCGAAGCCTAACCCAGAGCAAGGCCCTGACTCCCTTCAGCTAGGGCAAAGCTGGGAGGTGAGGAAGCAGCGGGACAGGCTGAAGCTGGCAGAGGCTGGTTCAGGAGGACTGAGGAACCGCATCGTCTGCATACCATAGACAGGCAGGCTGAAGCAGCACGTGCTGATGGAGAGGCTGCAGCAAGTTCTCCAGAAGATTCCAGACCCTCATCAAGCTACTAGGCTACACTAATCAACCACACTAAGTAACAGACTCTCAACACAGACAAAACCGCTTTCTGTTGGTGGAGATACCACCTAGGACTGTCACGGCTGGAGAGCAGCCAGCGCCTGGCTTCAGAGCGTCAGAGGGGAGGGCGACTCTCCTGCCCAGGGCTGACGCAGCTGGTGACTTCAAGTGAAGCTGACGCTGCGGGCCATTCCGAGCGCCCCGCAACCCTTAAGAGTTATGCAGAGTCTACTCCGTCCACGTTCTAGAAAGGGAACAAAGCCTGGATGACAGCACGTCTGTTTACAACACAATTTATTGGACTTTTTAATTTTTTTAAAGATTTTATTTATTTGATAGAGATCACAAGTAGGCAGAGAGAGAGAGGAGGAAGCAGGCTCCCCGCTGAGCAGAGCGCCTGATGCGGGGCTCGATCCCAGGATCTTGAGATCATGACCTGCGCTGAAGGCAGAGGCTTAACCCACTAAGCCACCCAGGTGCCCCAATTTACTGGATATTTTATGTCCACTGTTGAGACCTACTGCTCAGAAGAAAGATTCCTTTCAAAATATTACTGCTTCTTGGGCACCTGGGTGGCTCAGTTGGTTAGGCGACTGCCTTCAGCTCATGTCATGATTCTGGAGTCCCGGGAACGAATTCCCCATCAGGCTCCCAGCTCCATGCGGAGTCTGCTTCTTCCTCTGACCCTCTCCCCTCTCATGCTCTGTCTCTTTCTCTCTCTCACATAAATAAATAAAATCTTTTTTAAAAATATTACTGCTGCTTGACAAGGCACCGGGTCACCCAAGAGCTCTGATGGCAACGGATGGTGAGACTTCCGCTGTGTTCAGGTCTACTAACACAGCACCCACTCTGCGGCCTGTGCAGCAAGGGCTCATTTCAACTTTCAAGTCTTTTTATTTAAGAAATAGACTTCAGAAGGCCCTAGCTGCACAGACAGTGACTCCTCTGACGGATCTATGCAAAGTAAACTGAAGACCTTCTAGAAAGGATTCACCATTCTAGATGCCATCAAGAACACTAGTCATTCACGGGAAGACATGAGAGGAAGAAATGGATTCCAGTTCTACAGATGACCTTGAGGGGTTTAGGACTCCAGCAGAGGAAGTACCGGCAGATGTGGTGGGAAAAGCAAGAGAACTAGATGCAGAAGCGAAGCTCGAGGGATGCACAGGCGGCTCAGTGAGTTAAACCTCCGACTCTTGACCCTGGCTCAGGTCGTGATCTTGGGATCATGAGATCAAGCCCCTCGTCATGTTCCACACTCAGTCTGGAGTCTGCCTGAGAGTCTCTTCCTCTGTCCCCTCTCCCACATGCGTATACACACACTCTTACTCTCTCTCAAATAAATTAATGCTTCTTTAAAAAAAACTTATGGGGGCGCCTGGGTGGCTCAGTCAGTGAAGCATCTGCCTTTGGCTCATGTCATGATCCCAGGATCCTGGGATAGAGCTCTATGTGGGCTCTTTGCTCAGCAGGGAGTCTGCTTCTCCCTCTCCTTCTGCCTGCCTTTCTGCCTACTTATGCTCTGTCTCTCTCTGTCAAATAAAGTCTTTAAAAACAACAACAAGAAGATAATGAAAATCTAGTAATGCAAAGCACTTTAGGGATTTTTTACGTAAGAAAATTCAGCTAAAGACTAAGTGAAAATAAAATGGGAGCAAATGTGTGAAACCTGTTTACTATATAACTGAAACGTATGCTACCATAGAATTCAAACATCGCACCCTGTTATAAGAACCATCAGATGAATGAATCAAATGGAAAGCCCCAAAAGAAACGCAAGCGTATACTAATTTACAATACAAACATAACGCTGACAGATCACCATCTTTAAGAAAGTAGTTACCAACATCATACCAAGATTAACTGCGGATGTGTTACAATGTTATGTCAACACAGTTTAGGAATAAAGAAAAAAAAAGACTACAAGGAAAGTTGGCCGAATATTTCTCTCATTTCAACATGAAAATTATCCTACGCATTAAGCTCCAGAAGGGCAGGACTTCTGCCTCACTTGCCTCTATTCGACTTCTAGAACACCTTGCCTAGATTAGCTATTCTAAGTAACTCCAGGCAGGGGCACCTGGGTGGCTCAGTCAGTTAAGCAACTGACTTTGACTTAGGTTGCGATCCTGGGGTCCTGGGATCGAGTCCTGCGTTGGGCTCCCAGCTCATTGAGGAGCCTGCTTCTCCCTCTGCCTACTGCTCCCTGTGCTTGTGCACTCACTCTCTGTCAAATAAATAAATTAAATCTTTTAAAAAATAAGTAAATAACTCCAGGTAGTCATTTAAAATTAATAAAAGCAAAGAAAATAGACAAAAATGAATTCAGATCTAACTCCAAAAAGATCAAAGGCAAATGCAAGTCATACTGTGTGATTCACTTATACAATTTTTTTTTAAGACGGATTGGTTTTAGAGAGTGAGCGTGCATGCGTGGTGGGGCATGGGCAGAGGGATAGGGAGAGAGAATCTCCAGCAGACTCCTGGCTGGGCCAGGAGCCCAGTCTGGGGACTGACCCCAGGACCCTAAGATCATGACCTGAGCTGAAACCAAACAGACGCTTAACCACCTGAGCCACCCCAGGGGCCCCATTTTTATGAATTTTGAAAAAAAACCTGCACAAACCAACAAGCTTCAGCAGACCAGTATCTCTGTGGTGAGAAGGGGAATGGTACTGGGGTCAGACACACCCAGGCTGTGAAAGTACTGTCGGTGTTGGGTCACTGCCTGTTCTCATGATTCCCTCACTTGTATGAATGTCAGTTTCACTTTTTAATTAAAACAAACAAAAAAATCCCAAAACTCTGAACTCTATAGACATGAGCAAGGGAAAAGAAAGAACGTGACAGGATAGAGTTAATATTCTTATCAAACAGTACCAATAAATGATCAACCTCATCGCTTAACGAAGAAATGCTAGTTAATGCATCACAGCCACATCACCAATCTGGTGAAGGTTATAAAAGTCAGTGAGTTTTGGGGAGAAGGGGCACACAGCCTTACCACAGTAATGTGAACTAACAGCAATTAACCCTCAAGCAGCTACTCTATACTAGGCATTTTCTCAGCCCTTCATCAATACGAACTCATTCAATATTCCTACCAGTCGTACAAGAGGATTACTCTTATTCCCATTCTGAGGATCAAAAACACACAGGGATTACTCAATTTGACGAAAGTCACAAAGCAAATAAATTCACAGATCAGAAAATGTCAATTAATACAGTCCTTTCAAGGGCAGTTCTGCGACATTCATCAACAACCTTAAAATGCGCCGCTTTTGACCTGGAATCTCAGTGCTGAGACGCCATCCTAAGGAACAGACCTGGACACCACCCGTGTCGTCACAGAACCCTTAACCTCCACACAGATACACCGTTCCAGACTGAACACACACACACGTGTCCCTATTCTCCCCCAAAACATCGCTAAATCAAAGTTAAAGGATGAAAAAGATATAAAGTCACAAGAGAGATGAATCAAGGCAGAGGACAGAGATCATAAGCTGTGGGAGATGACAAGCAGTGGAAAAAGGGCGGCGAGTGACAAAGCCCACAAGAGGAACGTGACCGAACGCTGCAGACAACTGAGAGGCAGCCCAGGGCCCCAGAGCAGCTTAGGAACGAACGAGAGCAAGTACTCCGGTTAACAGAGCAATTATTAAAAAAACAAGCAACAAAAACACCGCGGACTTCTGTAGGAAGCAGTCACAAATAATAGCAAATGCGATCACGTGACATTACTTGGCTCAACAGCTAACACTACTAATAGATTCGCAGTAACGAAGACACGACCGAAACCGCACTAACTCCTCACTCTTCGGTAAGTTACCAGATTCTAAAAATGTAACAAATCAACAAATAATTTTATGTTATTTAGAAATATGAAGGAAAATACCAGAAGAAATTGGTTAAGAGTTGAAAATGATGCCAGGAAGACAGGTGGCAAGGAAATCATATTTTTTAAATTAATTCTTCTAATGCTCCTTGACTTCTTATACAGGTAATGTAAGAAAGTAGTTTAAAAAATAATTTGTTCCAAGAAATACAGAATATTCAGAAAAACACAAATAAAACATAAATCCCCTGGCCATCTATCAACCTGTTTACATTTTGGTATCATGCATCCCTGCTCTAGATCTGTATTTAATCTACATATTCCAGAAAATTAGGCTCCCTGGGGTGCCTGGATGGCTCAGTCATTAGGCATCTGCCTTCGGCTTGGGTCACGATCCGAGGATCCTGGGATCGAGCCCCACATCAGGCCCCCTGCTCAGTGGGGAGCCTGCTTCTCCCTCTTCTACCCCCTCCCCTGCTTATGTTCCCTCTCTCGCTGTCTCTCTGTCAAATAAATGGGTAAAATATTTTTAAAAAACAGAAAGAAGAAAAAATTACGCTTCTCTTAATTATACTGTTTAGCAATCTGTTGTTTTCATTTAATTTTTTTCAGTAATTACATATATATTTACAACATGAGGAACAAAATGAGTACCCTAGACCAAGTTTTTATGCGACCTGAACTAAACACTTTGGGGATAGATTTAGTCGTGTCAATTAAAAGCACGTGAATTCGGGGCACCTGGGTGGCTCAGTGGTTAAGCCTCTGCCTTCAGCTCAGGGCATGGTCCCAGGGTCCTGGGATCGAGCCCCCATCGGGCTCTCTGCTCAGCAGGGAGCCTGCTTCCTCCTATCTCTCTCTGCCTGCCTCTCTGCCTCCTTGTGATCTCTGTCAAATAAATAAATAAAATCTTTAAATAAAAGTGCATATGAATTCAATAACGGATTTAGTTTGGTTAAAATAGAATGCAGGGAGTCACTGGATGGTGCAGTTGGTTTAGTGACTCTTAGTTTTAGCTCAGGTGATGATCTCAGGTCATGGGATCAGGCCCCGTGCCTGGCTCCAGGCTCAGCTTGGAGTCTGCTTGAGACTCTCTTCTTCTGCCCCGTGCCCCTATTCGCGTGTATGTGTATACTCTCTCAAATAAATAAACCAATCTTAAAAAAATAAATAAATAGGGGCGCCTGGGTGGCTCAGTGGGTTAAAGCCTCTGCCTTCGGCTCAGATCATGATCCCAGGGTCCTGGGATCGAGCCCCGCATCGGGCTCTCTTCTCAGCAGGAAGCCTGCTTCCTCCTCTCTCTCTTTCTGCCTGCCTCTCAGACTCCTTGTGATCTCTGTCAAATAAATAAATAAAATCTTAGAAAATAAATAAATAAATAAAACTGAGTGGGAATATATTTCTTTAGAAAAAATAAAGATTAAGAATAATGTAACACATTTTCTTTATCGTCTAACTAGTAAAATGTAACAACCATAGTTATAATTGAAGTTAGTTTGCTTTCTCCAAAAAGACTTCCTCTGCCTGGAAAAAAATGTTTTCACAATATACTACTAATTTAAAATAAAAGCATATACAGTATGATCCCTAATTTATTTCTTAGAATGTAAACAGCATAGGGGAAAACAAGCCTGCAAAGTCACACAATAAAATAATCAACAGTAGTTTTTTCTTAGGATTATTATGGATCATTTTTATTATTTTCTTCCCAATGCTTTTCTACATTTCCTTAACCGCACAGGTATTACTTCCGGAGTCACTTTTAAGAAACGGTCTAGAGTCAATGCTGCAAATGAAAGACAGCAAGGGTGTGAGTAGTTCAAAAGTAACTTATTTGATAGCTAGACTTGTTTTTACATCTTTCATGAGTTTCCCTGAAGCAATTCCGTACCACACTGAAACTCTCCTTGTTGTCTGTCTGGTCTTCTGTTCTTACAGTCAACAATTACTGAGCCTCCATTGCGTGCCAGGCACTGTTCTAGTACTAAAGACTCAGCAGTGAACAAAACAGATGAAATTTGCTAGGGAAGACAAATACAAAAACACTCGGAACAAAAATACACTTTTAGTGGCCACACAAACATGAGCACACAATAGCCACACATATACTCCTTCCAAGTGTGAGGAAGAAAAGTTAAGGATAGGTGGGAAGAGAGCATTGTTTTAGTCAGAGTAGGCCTCCCGAGGAGGGACCCCCGAACTGAATGAGGAGAGCTGGCCATGCAAAGATATGGGAGAGCAAGCTAGGGAGAGGGAGCAAGTGAAAAGGTCCTGAGAGATGTACAAGCTTGTACAGAACAGCCGGGAAAAGACCAGTGCAAACTGGAATGAGCAAGTGGGAGAGCAGTAGATGATGTAGAAGGAGGAAGGCGTCATACCATGTAGAGCCTTACAGGACCACACGGAGTCCCAAAGGTGATTCAAAGGCACTGAGGTTTAAAAGATCACTGCGTGCTACATGGATAATGGACTGTGTGAGGGACTGCAAGGAGGCAGGAAAACCTCTGGGGAGACTTTACAGGTGTTCAGGCAAGAAACAATCATGGCCTGGACCAAAGTCATAGGGTGAGAGGACGAGATGCGGTCTGACATGTATACACTTTGATGGATAACCCAACAGAACTTGATGACTCACCATCAGGAATGAGAAAGGAATCACAGGTGATTTGCAGGTTCCTGGCTAGCGTAACTTTGTGAATAGTGGTGTCATTTACTGCCGGGGCTAACTGGCAAAGAAGCAAGTTTGTAAGTGGCAGATATTAAAAGACCCAGGGGGCCGGGTGGCTCAGTTCAGCATCTGACTCTTGGTTTCAGCTCAGGTCACAATCTCAGTCAGGGTCGTGAGATCAAGTCCCACACTGGGCTCCACGATCAGCTTGGAGTCTGCTTGAGATTCTCTCTCTCTCGGCCCCTGCCCCCACACTCTCACGCTCTCTCCAAAATAAATAAAATCTTTAAAAAAAGAAAAAGAAAAATCAAGAAACCCATTTCAGACATGTTAACTGTGAAATGATCACTAGCCATTCAGGTCAAGATGTCAAGGAGACAATTTTACCCAGTTCATGTCTGTAGTCCATGGGTAAGTTGGGGATGATGACGTGTAACTGATACTTAAAGGTATGGGACTAGACTCCTGGGTGGCTCAGTCAATTAAGCAGCTGCCTTCAGCTTAGGTCATGATCCCAGGGTCTGGGGCTTGTTGCTCAGCAGGGAGCCTGCTTCTCCCTCTGCCTTTGCTTGCTGTTCCCCCTGCTTGTGCTCTCTCTCTGATAAATAAATAAAATCCTTAAAACAAAATTAAAAATAAATAAAAGTATAGGACTAAATTTATCTCCTAGGGTGTGAGCCTCAAAGTCTGCTAACTTTAGAGGTAGCAAAGGGGAAGGTTAGTGTCTGGTGAGAGGTCCCAGAAGACGAGTGAATAAAGTGTTTCCAAGACCGGAGTCAGAGCTGCTAGTAAGCAGAGCAGGTAAGATAAGGACTGAGAACTCATGATCTTGATAAAGGCAGCCTCAGCAGAGTGACAGAAGAGAAAGCCCCATTTATGCTCAAGAGAGGATTGGAAAAGGGGAGCCTGGGCAGCACAGCTGGTTAAGCATGTGAACCTTAGTTTCAGCTCAGGTCGTGATCTCAGGGTCAGGAGATTGAGTCCAGCATCAGGCTCTGGGCTCAGCACGGGGTCTACTTGAGACTCTCTCTCCCTCTCCCTCCGACCCTGGTGTTCTCTCTCTAAAATTAAAAAAAAAAAACAACCCTCAAAAAAAAGGGAGAGAGAGAGAGAACTGAAGACAAGAGTACAGATAACTCTTTCAAATCATACGTATTGCTTTGGGGACAAGGGCTAACCACTGTTTCTCTAGCATCTCGCTAGTTCTCAGCACAGAGTACATGGGAAGTAAGCATTACCAAAAGAACTTTGAATCTGACAATTGCCAGTATTTCACACCATATTAAGAAACGTGATAGAGGGTGCCTGGGTGGCTCAGTTGGTTAAGTGGCTGCCTTCAGCTCAGGTCATGATCCCAGGGTCCTGTGACTGAGCCCCACATCAGGCTCTCTGCTCAGCAGGAAGCCTGCTCCCCTTCCTCTCTCTCCGCCTGCCTCTCTGCCTACTTGTGATCTTTGTCAAATAGATAAATAAAATCATATTAAAAAAAAAAAAGAAAGAAACCTGATAGCATCCTGCCCACCCCATTCTGTTCCTAACCTCATTCTGTAGGCTCTTCCCTTCATCATGAGGATGAACTACAAAAACCTGAGTTTCTCAGGGTGCCTAGGTGGCTCAGTCAGTGAAATGTCTACTTTTGGCTTGGGTCATGGTCCCAGGGTCCTGGGATCGAGCCCCTCATCAGGTTCCCTGCTTGGCAGGAGTCTGCTTCTCCTTCTCCTCCCTGCTTGTACTATACCTCGCTCTCTCACCATTTCTCAAATAAATAAATAAAATCTTTTTTTTTTAATGATTTTTTTCAAAGGTTTTCTTTATTTGTCAGAGAGCGAGCGAGCACGAGCGAGAGAGCACAAACGCACAAGCAGGGGGACCGGCAGGCAGAGGGAGAAGTAGGCTCCCCACTGAGCAAGAAGCCAGATGTGGGACTCGACCCCAGGACCCTGGGATCAGGACCTGAGCCAAAAGCAGATGCTTAACTGACTGAGCCACTCGGGCATCCAAACAAACAAACAAACAAACCAAAAATCCCTGAATTTCTCTTCACCTTTCCGGGACCAAAATGTAATTATAAGTAGCACTGCAACTGGTAGCTGAACCAAGAGAAAAGAAAAAGCCCTTCCCTTTCTGCTCCCCAATTTTCCAGAGATTATATACAAGTCAACAAGTAAATTATGAACATGTCACCAAAGGGTTAAAAAGCAATCAGTGGTCAAGTTATTTAAATAAAACATCTTATTTCAGACCTTCTGCTGAGATCTTAAAAAAAGCCACTTAATTCCCCAAATGGGTAACTTGCCCTCCCCCGATGCAGGTACATGTCCCTCTATTACAGCGTTAAAGCTCTGAGGCAAAAAGCAACGTCCAGAAAACAGTCAGGTTTCCCTACCTGACAAAACGTCTTCCGCTAATTCCTTTTCTCTTTCAATTTTTTCCTCTAGAGTTGAAATGCAGAATTCATAGCCAGCAAGAGCAAATTCCTGTCTGTAAAGCAAAGATCAGCAGTCGGCTGTTCACCTTTTCACAAAGCCCTCTTTCATTCGCATTTTCCGGGCTTGGGTGTGAGCATTAGCAATACAGGAAATGTGAGATGGGGAGGGGGAATGCTGCTTGCAGTTTCCAAGGAGTCTCAGTCTGCCATTTTGTAGAAGTTCTTAGTCACCCATTTAACCTAGCTTAAGACCCAAAAAGCTAAGAACGCTGCTGTCATCTTAATAAATGACAGAACCAGTAGCTTCCACCATGAGTTTGACTCTCCACTTGGAAGGCTTTACACTCACTCAAAGTAATGCTAATAGGAACAGAGGCTCAGGCCACCTGCCCTAAGGATGCTAACTACTGATCTTGTGCAAGTTCTGAACAGGTTTATTAGCTTTGTGTATTAGCTTCCCAAGCTGTTAGGTCTTTACTAGAAGCTTTTTTTATATACACGGAATTCCTGGCTATGGCACTAGAAGGTACTGAGCCTGAATCCAGCCCGGGACCCTCAACCAAATGGAGAGAACACCTAAACATTAGGCAGATGGACTCCGGAGAGAACAAGCGTCAACCACCAGTTTCTAGAAAGAGATGCACGGATACAACAGAAATTTCTTCTGCATCCAGAAGCGCAGCCCCGGTTCTCACCTTTGGTGGTGGCTCTGGTTTCTTAGCAGACGGGCACTCCAAAGCTCACCCCTTCTCCTCTAGTGCTTTGCCAGGGAGAACCGATGACCCCACTGCTGTACTCTGTTCCCAGAACAGAAGCTTCTTCAGACCAAACTTTGGCAGGAGGGACCCTATTCAGCCAGGACTCGGAGCTGGGGGAGGCGGCCCACTAGATGTTTCTAGTCAGAGCAAAATGTCTAGAAATAATTCCCTTACTAATATCAGCCTTCCTAAGCCCCAAGTCGAGTTACACATATTCCAGTCTCTAAATGAAAAAAATACTTTCGACAAGAGTACAGAGTAACCAACAGACTAATTATCAGGGGCCATTACTTCCACTTGTCAGAGACCACGAATCCGTCTTACTCTCCACTGTGATTAGCTTCGGGCTTCTTTTTATTCCAATTCATACCCCATTGACCTCCAGTTCTAGGACTCCTCCGAGAGAGACTGATCCCAGCTGCTTTGCTCCCCGGCATGGGCCAACCTCAAAGCTCCTCAAGAGACTTGAAATCAAAGGCCATCCGAAGTCCGAGCCTATCTAGTGTCCATGCACATGCAGGCAACAAGCAGGTTCCGCTGACAGAGAAGGAGCTGGTGATCAGGACAGCAGGGACCAGCGCCAGGAACCCTGGTCTCAACAAGCACTCCTGTTACAGCATCAGGTCTGATAGCATTCCAAACCTGTGCTGCACAACTATCACAGCACTGAAAACCTAAAAGCTCCTCTTAGGTCTTCCCATAAATGCCCTCCAAGATACATAACTCTCTAGAAGTTCTTCGCTTACACTCTAGGTTATTTCTTCTTTGAACCCCACTTAAGAGAATGAAAGGCACCAGGCCTCACTCATCAGTGTTCCTGGGACAATGAGCACACATCCAAATTCTTTCCTAAAGCCTTTCCCGTGTAGCAGAAGATTCTTCTTTACAAGAATTTAGATTCATCTAACACTTTTAAATTAAGACCAATTTCCTGTCTTACATATCCAGAGCTCACTCCCCTACTCCGAGGTTTTTCCCCTTCTTAAAACTCGTCACCTGATCGCCTTTACATGCTTTAAAAACACTGCCCGTTGGACTAGCCACTGAGACACTCCCACATCAAGTCCCTCATCACCCAACTATGTATCTACCCTCCTGGTTTGTTGATACTTATATTCAAAAAATGGTTCCTTCAAAGTACATTACCCCAGTGGCTTTTACACTGCTCCCTCCTCTCCTAGGAAGAGCTAAACTGGTTCTAACTATAACCTCCCTTCCCAGTTCAAGCAGGAACAGAAAAGTTGATTAGCTTTGTCACAGTGTGGCCAAAGGAGGGCTGTCTGCCCCACTCAGCAGGCTACTGGAAACAGCGGGGCAAAACTAGGAGACTAAAGACTTCAAGGATGGGGTGGGGGGAACACTTTGAGTGCGACACCCAGTTTTTTTGAGATCCAGATAACTGGAAACTAAATGAAAATGATACAATATCCTAGAAAGTTCTCTGCTCATAGCCCAACTCCCTGGCTGCTGCCACACCTAGATTCTGGTTCTACTTACCTATTCTGAGCAGCATAGATACTGGCCAGCTTTAGAGAGATTTCAATTATTGCATTGTCTTCCTGTGGGGAAAAAGGAAATGAAGAAAATTCACAGAAGCTCAATTTCCATATGGATAATTTCTGATCAACATCTAGACCGACTTTAGCCTAAAAGCTTTGGTCTTTATCCTTCTGGAAGAATTAGGCAACTGAACTTCTCAGCAACCATGTTTTTGCATGAATGAAAGACTGGTAGTTTTATACAGGGCCAAGACGGGGGGAAAAAATCCACCTTTTTTCACCAAAGCACATGTTGGGGGCTAAGTGGAGTTTTCAGGAAGCAAAACTATTTTGAAAACCTCTTCCGCTAGGGCCCAGTCCTAGGCAACGTCCTTACCTGTTGCATGCCCCCTCCAAGCAGGTAACTCATTGTTGCTTTAAAAAGTTTTTCCGCCTAGAAGCATAAGGAAAAGATTTTTCTTTTACTTGGGACCCTGGATTCTAAGTACTAGTCTAATGCAACATCCCCTTGTAGAACAACATACACACTCATATGCAGAGAAAAATATCCTTGTGATGAGAAAACAGACAAAAACACCACGACCCCACCTCCTCTGGGAACCGTTAAGAACTACCCTGTGAGAAGTAGAAACCAACTTCAGAAACGAACTTTTCATCTAGGGGCGCCTGGGTGGCTCAGTGGGTTAAGGCCTCTGCCTTTGGCTTGGGTGGTGATCCCAGAGTCCTGGGATCGAGCCACGCATCAGGCCCTCTACTTGGTGGGAAGCCTGCTTCCCTTCCTCTCTCTCTGCCTGCCTATCTGCCTACTCGTCATCTCTGTCAAATAAATAAATAAAATCTTTAAAAAAAAAAAAGGAAGAAAGATATTAACTTTTCATCTAAAGCTACTGTGGCAGAAGCTGCAAGCTATCCCCAAATTACTCACTCTCCCATCCTCTTAGTTACAACATCTATTCAGTTATTTTTTTACAAGTCAGCCTCCTTTGCAATTGGAACGGTCATATGAGGAAGTCTTGGCCAAGGGGTGCAGGTAGAAGGAACGTGAACACTTTTTAAATCCTATTTTATAAGGAAGCTGCCTGCCTGCCCCTTCCTGGAGGGTAAGGGTGAGCCAGCTCACCCATGTGGACAAGAACACATATTATAAGGAAATTGACCTTGTGGACCACTTCATGGAACAGAGGTACCTACCGTTCTTCAGTGCACCGCTACCTCTGGAATGATGCATTTAAAGAAATACACCCTCTTATTTGAGTCACTCTATTTTGGGGTCTCCTTGTTACAGCAGCTGAGCTTGAATCCTTCCTAATAAGAGTTCCCTTGAAGCTAGTCCTTCACAAATTCAAAATACCACAAAGTGATTTACTTACATTTTCAAGCTGACCCCGTATAAATGCTAAGTTGGCCATCTGAAAGCAAATTACAAATTGTTTTTCAGTTTAGAGCACTGCATTCTTATTTCAAAACTTCTAAGCTAATGACTCCCTTTTGCTTTTACCCTCTGAATAAGAAAAAAAGAAAGTTCCAAGAGAAAGGTATTTAACTAATTTGCGAAAATCAAAGGACAGCAATTGTGTGAGTGTAAATAGTTGCACAGTCTTTGCGGATGATAAACCAACTTTGGCTCCATTCATCACTGGAAAAAACAAATACTAATGACATTTATTTTTGGCCTGAGATTTAAACTTCATGTAAGTGAAGGGTAATAAAATGTTAGTACCTAAGGGTCATATAATAAAAATCGAAACCAAAAGAGAACGTAGTAAAAACAAACCCAAAGAGCTTCACAACACCCTGAAGGTCAGGAGGGTAAATCAGGAGAGCGAACAACCCCTCTCTTACATCCACCCTTCACCATCAGTGGCTCAGACTGGTTAGAAGAGTTACCAAATCGTAAGTGTAAGTGATGGCCTTCTTGTTATCACTCTGATAGGCAAGACGAAGAGCGTCATGTAAAATCAGCTCAGCCTCTTCTGGCTCATCTTTCATGATGCTCAACTGAAAAAAGAAAACAAAGAAAGGAATAGAAAACGAAATGTAAAGAAAGCAGATGTATGTGCTACCACACAGAAGTGGGTACTGCCATACATCCCAATACACAGAAGACAGCTATGCACTCATTCGTCAAATATGTACTGAATTCCAGCTGTGCACCAGGCTTTATGCCTACAATGGTGAAAGGGAGATCCTCTTCCTTTGCAGCTATGTATCTGCAGCCACACGACAAAGTTCTGGCCAACAAATGCAGACACCAGCAATGTGAGTAATTTACTGCACCGTTTTCTAAGGAAGTTGCTTGTCTGACATCTTTTTTCCCCTCCTACATTCTAAAGGTAATCCTACAGGACAAATAAACTTAATTATAACTAATGATATAAACTATGAAGAAAAGCAATGGGAATTACAATAAGGGGTCCCCTCTAAATGCGAGACAGAGAAGCCCTCCG
The DNA here is from genome assembly GCF_022355385.1 of Mustela nigripes. Taxonomy (NCBI): domain Eukaryota; kingdom Metazoa; phylum Chordata; class Mammalia; order Carnivora; family Mustelidae; genus Mustela; species Mustela nigripes. The sequence goes on along the minus strand of NC_081572.1, from coordinate 50,546,039 downwards.
AGGAAGTGACAGTTATACTGAGGCAGGAAGGATGAGAGTCAACCAGGAATCATGGGGGAAAATGACCCAGAGAGCAGGGGATGAACAAAGGCCCAGCAGGCTGAAGAGAAGGATTTTCCAGAACCATTCAAGAGATAAAAGGAAACATATGTGAAGGGCAGACTCGGTGAGCCAGAGACTTATTGCTAAATGGGTGGACAGGGCAGGGGTGGGGTAGGTCAGGCAGGGCTGTGCAGGCCACAGTTAAGAAGTTTGGATTTTATCATAAATACAGCGGGAAGTCACTCAAAATTGTTTAGGCGAATAAGTGGTATGATCCAATTTACATTTTTGGTTTTTTGACTTAAAAATTTTTTCAAGATTTATTTATTTTTAGAGAGTGTGCAGGGGGGGGGGGGGGGGGGGTCCTCAAGCAGACTCCCCATGGAGTAGGGAGCTGGAAGTGGGGTTCGAACTCACAGTCCTGAGATCATGACCTGAGCTGAAACCAGGAGTTTGAGGCTTAGCGGAGGGAGCCACCCAGGCGGCCCCCAGTTTACATTTCTCGCTGCTGCATGGAGAGTGTGGCAACAGGGCAGGCAAAACTACCAGACGGCAGGCTGTGACAATGTGGCCAGGATGACAGCAGAGGACACAGAGAAAAGGGCAGATGGATTCCAGAAATACTCTGGATTTGGTGGCAAGAGGAACTGTTGCTGGGCTGGAAGGGTATTGAGAGACAGTGATAAGGTACCCGCGAGTTTTAAGACTGAGTAGGAGATTTCCAGAGGGAAAAACTGGGTAGTCAGTGGCAAGGGGAAGATGGTGAAGGGACGTGCTGGGGAGGCTTCTGAGATCAACAGTCAGGTGTGAGAGGTAGGTGAGGCCTCGAACTGGAGAGGGCATGTCAGTAGCACACTGCAGCAGGGGAATATAAATTTGGATGTCGTTAGCACTGAGGCGGCAGCAAGCCCGATGGCAGACAGGAGATAACCTGAGGACGACAAAATAGAAAAGAACGTGGAGAAGAGGAAGGCTTTAGCGAAAGAACAGAACCCAACTGTGCACAAGCAACTCAGGTGCATTTTCTGGACGCCACATACGTGCCCGCTTCTCGACGCCAGCCCCTTCGGTCCAGCTGGCTCCCTGACAAAAGCAACTACATTTCCGCTCATTTTGCTTGGATAAAAAAGCGATGCCCGTGGTGCCCCCTCCATCTGCACTGGGGACTGCAGCGGTCTGACTGCAGGCTCTGGAGTCTGACAAGCCTGGATGGATGCCAACACCGCCCCCCCCACCCCCAACCATGACCCATCGAATTCTGGGCAAGTCTACCCCCGGAGTCCCCCATCCAGCGTTCGGGAAGCTGGACCGAGCGCTGCGTACTCGCAGGGCCAACGAACGGGCCCCGCTCGCAAAGGCCGCCTCACCTTGGCTCTCTTCAGCAGCTGGATGATCTCGGCCTCGGTCTCGTCCGCCGCGCCCTCGGCGGCGGCCCCGCCCGCTCCCTGCCGCTCCTCCTGCTCGTCTGCCGCAGCGGGCCTCGAGAACCAGGCGAGCGCTGCGGGAAGGGGCTCTGAGGTCACCGGGCCCGGCCTGCGCCCCGGTCCCCGCCCGGCCGGCCCCGCCCGGCCCGCGCCCCTCACCTGCCAGCAGCGGCAGCAGGCCCGGGCCTCCGCCGCGCGGCGCGACTCGGAATGCCGGCACCGCCACCTCAGGCGCCCGGCCCCCCGCGGGCCCCGGGAGCAGGCGCGCCGAGCAGGTCCGGCACCGCCGCCCCGCGGCCCGCAGGAGGCCTCGGCCCAGGCTCGGGCTCAGGAGCCGGTACATGCTCGCGCGGCGTCCTCGGCGCACTGCAGGCCCGGCGGGGTCCCAGGACGGCCCGCCCCCAACGCCGAGCGCCCGCCGGATTGGTCCGGCCGCGAGATGGGAGGAGGCGGCATCGTGGCTGCCCGCATGCGCGTGACGCGCGCCGACGTCCCTGCGCCTCGCCCCGCCCCCGGCCGACGGCGGGAATTCTCCCCAGAGCCGTCGGAGCCTCGCACCTCCTGGGCTTTCCGGGGAGGCTAAGTGCCTGGGACGCCATGGCTGTCGCCTTGCCGGGAGCTACGTTGCCCGCTGTCGTCGAGGAGCTCCTGAGCGAAATGGCCGCGGCGGTGCAGGAGAACGCGCGAAGTACGGGCCGGAGGGCGTGCGTAGCTGCGCTGTGGGCGGTGGACCTGGCCAGGCCCGTGGGGAGGCGAGGGGCGGAGTTCGCTGGGCCTGCGGGGCGCCGGGTTGGGAGCGCTGACCCCGCTCTCTGCTCTCTTCGTCCTGGCCTCTTCGGGCATTTTTCTCCTCCTATGGCTCTATTCCCAAACCCCAGTTCGTTTAAAAAAAAAAAAAAAAAAAAAAAAAGGAAAGAAAGAAAGAAAAAGAGAAGAAAAACAAGAAAAGGAAGGCCGGATTTGTGTAGAGAGCAGGCAGTGGTCCCAGTAGGCGGGCGGGGCCCCAGGGAGAGAAGGGCTGGGCGCTGCCGCGAGACCCGCGAGAAGGGGCCTCGAACCAGGAGGGCTCAAGGGACGGGAGGGGAGGCGAAGTTTTGAATTTTTAAGCTTGCCTGCGGTCTTTTTCTCCCCCCTCCAAATCTTTAACATTAATCTTCGTGTACACTGTGTACGCCAGATAAATATTTCAGAAGCACGAAACGCAAACGCATATGCAAAGATTGGAGTAAATAGGGATATTGTGAGAGTACCTGTTTTTTTTTTCCTCTGACCAGCAGAGGATGCTCTGTGACTGTTGCTTACGAAAATCACCCAGGTGATTTTAGATGATAATTCTAATCAAAACGCATCGACCAGTTAGAAATACTCAATCACTGTAAAAAACGGCCACTTAGGGGCGCCTGGGTGGCTCAGTGAGTTGAAGCCTCTGCCTTCGGCTCAGGTCATGATCCCAGCGTCCTGGGATCGAGCCCTGAATCGGGCTCTCTGCTCAGCGGGGAGCCTGCTTCCTCCTCTCTCTGCCTGCTTCTCTGCCTGCTTGTGATCTCTCTCTCTGTCAAATAAGTAAAATCTTTAAAAAACAAAAAACAAAAAAACGGCCACTTAATAGTGCAGACCTCAAAACTGCCGCTTTTTCACTTGAATGGCTTTTGTTTTAAAAGGACTGCACTTTGAAAGGGTTTATCTTGAGGTCCCGTGTTTAAAGGATTGAGAAAAGTAGTCCATACTGACACAAGCATCATATATATATATATAAATATATGTTTAAAAGATTGGGCCAGCCACATATTTAAATATGTTCAGATCCCCAAAAAGGATAGGGGAAGAAAACAGTCTTGTTAGCTGAAACAGTGGTTGCCAAAAGTGGGCTCTGTCTGGATGGGTTAATCCATACACTGTGACACTCTTAGCTCATAGCTCAGGCAGAGGGACCACTGCCATTGATTGGTGTTTATTTCCAGCAGAACCGTCTCCTGTTATTTTAAAATATTTGTTGTACATAGTGATACACTATTCCTGATCCCCTATCCTTCAGTGACAATATTTTTAGATTGAGATTCTGAGTTTATGCTTGTATGATGATGTGATAGCAAATCACAGCTGGGCCACTAGGAAGCTATGTTTACTTTTCCTTTCCTGTGTAACTTTTTGTTTTCCCAAGAATTACAACTTTTCTGGTTGTGTTTGTATGTGTTTTAGTTTTCTTTTTTAAAAATATACGTACAGGGACGCCTGGGTGGCTCAGTTGGTTGGACGACTGCCTTCGTCTCAGGTCATGATCCTGGGACCGGGATCGAGTCCCGCATCGGGCTCCCAGCTCCACGGGGAGTCTGCTTCTCTCTCTGACCTTCTCCTCACTTATGCTCTCTCTCACTGTCTCTCTCTCAAATATATATATATATATATATATATATATATATATACACACACACACGCATACGTATGATGTATTATTTGCTTCAGGGGTACAGGACTGTGAATCATCAGTCTTTTTTTTTATATATTTTTATTTATTTATTTGACAGAGATCACAAGTAGGCAGAGAGGCAGAGAGAGGGGGGAGGGAAGAAGCCTCCCTGCTGAGCAGAGCCTGATGCAGGGCTCAATCCCAGGACCCTGAGATCATGACCTGAGCCAAAGGCAGAGGCTTAACCCACTGAGCCACCCAGGCGCCCCTGAATCATAAGTCTTAATGCAATTCATAGCACTCACCATAGCACATACCCTCCTCAATGTCCATCATCCAGCCACCCTATGCCTCCCCTTCCACCCCACCCCCCTGGTTTTTTTAGTTGTCTATGTCTAAGTTTAGTTGTCTGTGTAATTCAATCTCAAATTCTTTACCCGTATTCTAAATCTCTACTGCAGGGGCACCTGGGTGGCTCAGTGGGTTAAGCCTTTGCCTTCGGCTCAGGTTGTGATCTCAGGGTCCTGGGATCAGGCCCTGCATTGGGCTCTCTGCTTGGCGGGGAGCCTGCTTCCCCCCTCTCTCTCTGCCTACTTGTGATCTCTCTCTCTGTCAAATAAATAGATAAAATCTTAAAAATAAATAAATAAGTCTCTATCGCATATGTTCAGATGACTAAGATGTTTTGTATGAGTTTCATTCTCCTGTGGAAATCTCTCCTAGAACCTAGACTTGTTCTAATAGGGACTGACTGCCCTCCTAGCTAATTTCCTGCGATCTTCCTTCACCCTTATTATCCTAGGAATTCCTTTGCCTGTGTTGAGCAGTATGTTTAGTATACCTACAGTTTTCTTTTTCTGGGTTTACTATCTTATTTTATACAGCACATTCTCTAGTACCTTCCTGAAGAAGAGTACATGAAGTATACTTTTTGAAGCTTTACATGTCTAAAACATTTTTTCCAACCTCACCCTTAAATGATAGCTTGGCTAGGTATTGAATTATATGTTGGAAATAATATTTCTTCAGACATCTGAAAGCATTTTATCACTTACCTTCTATCTCCTTAAACTTACTTTAAAAGTTTGTGTTATTTTAGCCACGCTCCCCCTGCCCCCAGCTTCATTTCCACCTCCAAAGCTATCTGGTGTCACCAATTTCTGAGGGTTTTCAGGGAAAGAAGGTAGTGGACTTTGGAGCATAAATGAGCTTATTGTTGTTTGGCTCTCTCCATTGCTAGCTTAGGATTCAGTTTCCTCAGGTCTTGTAAATTATTTTCCAGTATATCTTAGCTGTTTCTTCCTGCCCTTTTATCCTGAGGAGCTTATGCTTTTAAAGAAAAATCCTTTTATTATTGTTTAGTGGAGTATTTGGAAGGAGTAAAGTTAGATGCATAGAATTAATTCACCATCTTATACAAAAATCTTTTTGGTTATAGACTTTCAGTGATTTTTGTGTCTATGGCCACTGGTTTAACATGATTAACTTTCTTCCCATTCATGTTTTACAGTTCCTGACGAGCATCTATTATCGTAAGTATATATCCTGTTATAGTTGGTTTTTTAAAAAAATCATTAACATGTTCTATTTAATTTTTTTTAAGATTCTTATTTATTTATTTACTTATTTAGAAAGCTGGGGGAGGGGCAGAGAGAGAGAAAGAGAATCCCAAGGAGACTCCTTACTGGGTCCAGAGTCCGACAGAGGGCTGGATCCCATCACCCTGAGATCATGACCTGAGCCAAAATCAGGAGTCGAATGCTTAACCCACTAAGCCACCCAGATGCCCCAACCATTAATGTGTTTTGTTTTGTTCTTAAGATTTTATTTATCTTGTGTACGAGAGATCGTGCACAAGTGGGGGGAGAGTCAGGCAGAGAGACAAACAGGCTCCTTGCTGAGCAAGGAGCCCAGTGAGGGATGTCCCAGGACCCTGAGATCAATGACCTGAGCAGAAGGCAGATACCCAACCAACTGAGCCACCCAGGCACCCACCATTAATGTGTTTTATTTTATTTTTTTTTTAAGATTTTATTCATTTATTTATCAGAGAGGGGGGGGGGAGAGCGAGCACAGGCAGACAGAATGGCAGGCAGAGTCAGAGGGAGAAGCAGGCTCCCCGCTGAGCAAGGAGCTCGATGTGGGACTCGATCCCAGGACGCTGGGATCATGACCTGAGCCGAAGGCAGCTGCTTAACCAACTGAGCCACCCAGGCGTCCCCATTAATGTGTTTTAAAAGCCAGATCCTTTCAACACCAACTCTTTATTTTTAAGAACTTTTTTTTTTAAGATTTTATTTATTTATTTGACAGAGATCACAAGTAGACAGAGAGGCAGGCAGAGAGAAGGGGAAGCAGGTTCCCCGCTGAGCAGAGAGCCCAATGCAGGGCTCGATCCCAGGACCCAGAGATCCCAACCCGAACCGAAGGCAGGGGCTCAACCCACTGAGCCACCCAGGTGCCCCACCAACTCTTTATTTTTAAAAGTACTCTTACTAAGAACAATGTTTTCTTGACATTGTTAAAAATCTGTCCAAAGCCAATACCATTCTTGATAATACAAGGTATTCTTGTGTTGTCCTATTCCCCCCACCGCCCCCCTTTTTTTTTTTTAACATTGTTAAAGTTGGGCTGCCTGGCTCAGCATCTGACTCTTGATTTCAGATTGCGTCATGATCCTGGGGTCCTGGGATTGAGCCTCACATTGGGCTCCCCACTAGGTGGGGAGTCTGCTTGTCTCCCTCTCCATCTGCCCCTCATCCTGCTCACGTGCTAGCACTCTCTCTCATAAATAAATAAGTTTTTAAAAAACAACAACAAAAAAATTGTTTTAGTAGTTGTAGTTGTTATACTGACACATGAAAAAGAAATTAGAAGCATGCCTATCTGTAAGGAAAGAGTTACCATTATTTGTAGATGATAGAAATGTTTAAAATCCAAGAGAATAAAGGTATTTTATTAAAGAGATTAAAAATTATTTTCCCTCAGGCTCAGTGGGTTAAAGCCTCTGCCTTCGGCTCAGGTCATGATCCCAGGGTCCTGGAATCGAGCCCCACATTGGGCTCTCTGCTCCGCAGGGAGCCTGCTTCCTCCTCTCTCTCTGCTTGCCTCTCTGCCTACTTGTGATCTCTGTCAAATAAATAAATAAAATCTTTTTTAAAAAAAGTATTTTCCCTCATACACGAAGTTCAAAAATACAGCTACAACAAAAAAGTGAAACCTACCTAGGAATGAGTAACATTTAATTGTGTATGCATTTGTATACCTAATGTTTAATAGTTTAGAAAGATATACACCAACCTATGCCAGTGATGATTTTAGAGGAAAGAAAAGAAAATTTAGGTTTACAAAAGGTTTTAACATTTCTCTACTAAATTTTTTGTAGCGATTATTATTAGAAAATAAATTACTTCTAAAACAAAGAAAATGGGCAAATATAATAAAAATGTAAATTAGCAAAAACTTTGGGGAAAAGGGTAAATCTTCCTAGTGATCATAAATATACAAATTAAAATAATGACACAACTTCCCATCTTTAAAACTGGCTACCACAAAAAAGATGTTGGTAAGAATGTCCCAGATGGGGGCGCGTGGGTGGCTTAGTGGGTTAAGCGTGCTCAGGACATGATTCAAGTCTCCTGGGATGGAGTCCCACATAGGGCTCTTTGCTGAGCAGGGAGCCTGCTTCTCCCTCTGCCCCTCCCTCCTGTGGATGCACTCTCACTCTCTCTCATTCTCTCAAATAAATAAAATATTAAAAAAAAAAAAAAAAAGAATGTCCCAGATGTTGCCAAGAACATGGAGAAAAGGGTAATTGATACCCTCCTGATAGAAGTGTCAACTGGAAACTAATCTGGCCACAGGCCATGGAGCTTTAAAACATGCACATGTTCTTTGGTTCACAAATTCCATTTATAAGAGTGTATCCCAAGGAAGTGCTCATGCATGTTCATCAAGATTTTACAGTGAGTATATTCATGCAGTATTGCTTATGATAGCAAAAACAGAAACAGACCCACCTGGAAACAGTCTAGTGATTCACATTAGATTTAAGAAACTAATTATCTAAACACAGAGTTTGGGGAGAAGCAAGATAATTCATCTCTATAGTGGAACTCTTTGTAACCATTAAGAGTGAATTAAAAAATACTCAGGAAGGTGTTCACCATAAATTATAAAGTTACAAAGACAGGCATAAAAATTCTTACTAGATTCATTTTTAAAGTTAATCGTGATTAATTGATAAAGTTATGACCAAATTTTATTTTTCTTTGCCCATAGATAATCTTCCAATTTAATGAAAAATTTTTAAATTCTTCCCATTCTATTATTTGTTGTATCAAGAGACTAAATTGTTGGAAAATGAAGAATTTGAACATTTTAATCTTGAAGATAGTAGCTCTACATGTTTTGTGTCAGATCACATGAGTTGTTTAAAACATTATCTTCTATTTTAGTTCAACTCATCCATTTTATTTTCCAGTTTATAAAAATAACTCCTGCTTATTAAAAAAAAAAAAAAATGTTCTTGGTTGGGGCACCTGGTGGCTCAGTCAGTTAAACATCTGCCTTCAGCTTGGGTCAGGATCTCAGGATCCTGGGATTGAATCCTGCATTAGGCTCCCTCCTCAGCAGGGAGCCTGCTTCTCCCTCTGCCTCTCACTCATGCTTTCTCTCTCAAATAAATAAAATACTAAAAAAAAAAAAATGTTCTTGGAAGATAAAACATGAAAAGCATCAACAATCATACCACCCAGTGATAATCACTGTTACAGTTTGTGTTTGCCTTTTTTTAAGGTTTTATTTTGAGATCATGGGGTTTTTTTTTTTAACTTTTTTTTAAAGAATTTATTTATTTATTTGTCAGAGAGAGTGAGCACAGGCAGACAGAGAGGCAGGCAGAGGCAGAGGGAAAAGCAGGCTCCCTGCTGAGCAAGGAGCCCAATGTGGGACTCGATCCCAGGACCCTGGGATCTCAACCTGAGCTGAAGGCAGCTGCCTAACCAACTGAGCCACCCAGGCGTCCCAGAGATCATGGATTTTCTTAAAAAAAAAATTCTAACATGGGGTGCCTGGGTGGCTTAGTTGTTAAGCGTCTGCCTTCGGCTCATAATCTCAGGGTCCGGGGATCGAGCCCCGCCAGGGGCTCCCTACTCAGCAGGAAGCCTGCTTCTTCCTCTCCCACTCCCCGTGCTTGTGTTCCCTCTCTTGCTGTCTGTCTCTCTGTCACATAAATAATCTTTTTTAAAAAACTTTTTTTAAACATGATTGAGAGTTTCTAAATACCTAATTTTGTACCCAATCTTTCTCACCTATCATAAGAATTTCCCCACATTTTGGGGGGATTTTTTCTGATCTGTCATTTAAAGGTGGATAGCCTTTATTACTAATACAAAAAGTACAAATGACTACCCATCAGATGCTCAACATGAAAGTCTGATAATACTCGTATTGGTTAGGATGTGGGGAAACTCGAACTCATGAAGTGCTGGTGGGACTGTGGTTCCCACTGTGGAAAGCTATTAGCAACACCTATGAAAGCTGAAAAATGGGGGCGCCTGGCTGGCTCAGTGGGCTAAAGCCTCTGCCTTCTGCTCAGGTCATGCATGATACCTGGGTCTCTGCTCAGCGGGGATCCTGCTTCCTCCTCTCTCTCTGCCTGCCTCTCTGCCTAATTGTGATCTCTGTTTGTCAAATAAATAAATAAAATCTTAAAAAAAAAAAAAGATGAAAAATGCACACATCCTAGGGTTCAGCAAGTCTAATATAAGCAGGAAGAATTCCCACCTAAGTGCATCAGGGACATGTACAGGGATAACTGAATATTATTGATAATGTAGAACAGAAACGGAATGCCTATCTGCGTTCTTAAAAAATAAAATACATCTACCCACAGTGGAATGTTACTCAGAAATTAAAAATACGTATGTCAACATGCATCATTTTCAAAAGCACAGTGAATAAATATCTTTTTGTGTTCTAAAACTTATGAAACAAGATCACACGCAGGTGCGTGTATGCGCATGTGCTGTGTATACATATTCAGTGTACTTTGTCAAATACGATAGAAAAACATTAACAGGTAGGAAACCAGTGCAATTGGGAAGAACAGGAAGCAGTATGATGTGTAAACGGGGCTTTTTCCATAAACATGTTAGCATTCTAGGGGGGTTAACATTATATGGGTTTTTGCTGTATTGTCTTTTTTCCCCAAATTAAAATGAGGTTTTTTTTTTAAATGCCAAAGGTGATCCCTTGGGTTAAGTTCCTATGGTGACTGGGAGTGGGCGTCTAACGTGAAAACCTCTCTGTTTCCCAGGCTGAAGTTCATCTTTGGCTCATCCGCCATCCAGGCTTTGGACCTCGTGGACCGACAGTCCGTCACCTTAATCTCATCACCTAGTGGGAGGCGTGTTTACCAGGTAGAAATCTAGAGGTGGGGATCAGGTCAACAAGGAAACACCCCTGACGACCAAATGTTTTCAAGAATCCCAGTATACCCTGGCTAATGAAAAGCAAATGACCCAACTTCAGAAAAATCAGTGTATTAGTAATGAAGATAAGCTAACTAAGACCTCCTAACCCAACCTGGTAGCAATGTATGGAACTGGCAGTGACGCGGAGCAGCTGTTTTTTAAGTCTAATGGCTTGGAGTTGAGTTTTGCTTCCTTGTGTTTGATAACAGGCACTTTTCTCCCAAAAGCTGTGTTGATACTTCCACCTTGTTCCTTATCTCTTGCCTACAAGCAAAAGCCAGAATGCATTTTGAGGTCCTTCTGCATGCTCAGATTCATCTACCAGCAGTGTTCTTTCAGAACTGCTGCCGGCAGACTACGCTCCAGGCAGATTGTCTACCTGGACTGTAGTTTTGTCCTCTAGAATTTAATATGCGTAGATCTGTAAAGTAATAGCCTCTTATCAGAGACTCTGAGAGACTCAGATTTCCATGTGTTGTTGATAATCCTCCCCAACCCTCCAAGCCCAAGTAGGTATTATCTTGCAGGAAACTGAGATGGAAAAAAGTAAACTCATGTCTGGCCGCTGGGGTTTGTAACTGCTGTCCCACACTGCCTATCTATGAACAGTGGGCCACACCCCAACCCATTCCCACTCCCCCGCACCACAGCCTAGTTATATAAGACAAGGCTAAGTGTCGTGGGATTGAGGGAGGGGAATCTTGTGAATGAAATAAAAATACGGGCAGTGTTCTCCCAAAATTTTGAGTCTGGGGGCACCTGGCTGGCTCAGTTGGTAGAGGGCATGACTCTTGATCTCGGGGTTGTAGGTTCAAGGTCCATGTTGGGTATAGAGATTACTTGAAAATAAAATATTTTAAAAATTGTGTATGTGTGTATCTGGCTTGGAAGGAGTAAAGAAGCCATCAGCTCTAGTATGTCATCTAGGTCTTGCTGAAAATGAGGAAATAGGAAGTTTTTCAGCATTTGGATTCTGGTTTATTTACGATGAACTTCTCAGAGCTAAGACCATGTCCATTAATTCCTAGAGAGGGAGCAAAGCCTCCTTGGGCAAATAGGTGCCTTTGCTTAGTGAATTAGCGGGCTGTTCCACATTGTAGCGTAACTTAACCCATCTGGCAAAGTCTTCATCCGTTTCTTCATTCAGGAAAATGGGGTAGTTAATGTTGAGTGCCGGAGTTAACACTGCATTTACGTAAAAGAAGCTACCTGTTAGAATTTTGTCAGGGCAAACTCCCAGATTAATAAAGCTATTAAATGATATTGTACCTGACGAGGTATTTCCATTTTACCTCTTAGTGTTTTTATTTGGCGTTTCTAGGGAGCTAAAATACCCGGAACAGGAAGGGCCCTTGAGTTTTTCCCACATCTTTTAGTTTCAGATTTTTTTGTCTTCATTCCAGTATTAGCATAACACTTGACCTGTGCAAACAGACTTCTAACTGTCCTCCAGTTCTAAGATCTAGTCATTAGTTAAAATCTTAAAAGGTTTTGTTTGAAATATTTCAATTGTTGTTGACTTTTTGTTGTTCCCAAGATTGCCACTTGTTTAACTTTCATCATTCCCATCCTATATTCTATTACATTGCTTTATTCGTCATAAAAACGCAAACTTCCTAGTACTGTGACTTTCAGCTTGGACTTTGAATTAAATGAGGCTGTAGAACTCTTATATACACTCTCAAATTAACCTTAATGGTCTCATCGTATATTAAGATAGTCCAAATTTGGCTTAAGTAAGAGGTTGTCTGAGATGATAAAAGTTGAGTCAGACACGGTCTGACCCCCTCCCCCCCAAGCTGATCATCTTCCTGTAGGTCACGCTATGGGACTGTTACTGTCTTCCAGATACAGCAGAGTCGTCATTGTGCTGTTGTCACCTGAGTTGCTTGTCTGTAGAATTTCTGGGGTCACCTAGAGAGAGGGATGCATCAGTCAGGAGAACCTAAGTTAGGAGGGGGCAGCCATGACTCCCAAATGTCAAAGGCTTCCAGAAACAATGCTGTATGTCTCAGTCCTGCTTCCCATCCTTTCCGAGTTGACTGTCATCCACTCCAGAACGTCTTTACTCAGGGATCTGCATCAGCACAGCAGCCCTTCTCTGGAGTATTGTGGGTCTCAGAGCAGAGAGGAAGAGGATGTGGTCGGTTCCAGTCTGTTTCCGCGTGGCTACACCCATCTTCCCCGCTAAAGCAGGTCACACAACCAGCCAGTATTTAATAGGGCAGCAATGTATGATCTCTCAGAGGCACCGAGCACAGAGCAAAACAGATCATACAGCTGAGCACTGGGACGGCTCCTGAGAGGCTGGCGGCAGCCGTAAAACAGACTGTGCTTGTGAGCAGACAACCGTCCAGGTGGGTCGTACTCCTTAGAAGCTGCTGGAACCACAGCTGACTTCCCCCAAGGGAGGCTCCTAGGAGTCTACTCACGGCTTCCGTTTCCTATTACCCAGATATTTCTTTTTTAAAAGCTCTCTCCTTCTGGGGATAAACCTTGCAGACTGTGAATGGGACAAGTGGGGGCAGAAGCGGGGGCAGTTCTGGGAGGGGAGGGCATTTTTCCATTGAAGGCTGAAGCCACTGAGTTAGATGATCCCTGAGGTCAATTTCCAGTTGTAATCCTTTCTAACTCAGATTTTTGGCTGATTACTGGGTTCGTTAGTCATCCGATGGCTAGATAAGGAAGAAGCAAATTCACAATTTACTATCTCTGGACAGTGTTTACTGCCTTAGGCAGTTGAACATTGTACTTTTAGTCTTAGCCAGCCCCTGACAGGATCAGGCAAGGGAGCCTCTCTCCCCTTCCCTAAGTCGCCTGGCATCGGTTTGGCACAGTCCAGAGTATTCTGAAGGATTGGAGACCCACAAGAAGAAGCCGGACAATGATTCAAGTATAGAATTCCAGAGGCTTATGCCTGCTTAAATTTACACCTAGAGAGAAGAGGTAGAGGAAAGGAAGGAATCTAACATTTTATCCATTGGTAATGGTTCGGAGACCCAAGAATTGTTCACATCACTGCTGGATGTTGGGTTTTTCCCAGGATGAAGTGGAAAACAGTCTGGTTTCAGACTGTCATCACTTTGACAAACACAATGCTGGAACTCTGGTCTTCCGTCGTGGCCTTCCCAGTGGCTTTATTCTTTGCTGGGGAGGTAGAGGGGAGATTTTCAGGAGTGCTGACTCTTTTGGTGGGGGGGGGGGGGGGTCCTGGCCTTTTCATTTCAATCTCCCCATCTCAGAGCCTAAAACTAATTTGAAAGCCGTGGGGCAAATTCCTAAGTGGCAGGTCATGGTAAAATATTCCTTAGGATGTTTCTACTTCCTTGGATACTCATTATACACTTCAGGCCCCGGACATTTTTGGTTTGGGCTGCTTAGAGGTGGAGAGATGTCCACGAGCGATTTCTCCAGGTTTGTCCATTCATGCCACAGACACATCATAATTTCCCTGTACCCCTGTCTGCTTCTGCCCCCCCACTACCAACAAGGTAGTCTGTTCCCAGACGAGGCCTCTCACCAGCCCCTCAAGTACTTGCGTCCTCCTTCCGTCCTGCCTGGTGAATAGGCAGTTCCAGGCTTGCCTCCTTCGGAGACCTCCACCCTGGCCGCCGAGTCATCCCTTTTGCAAGATTCTTTGCTTTGTTTGTTCTCCCTGCTCTCAAATGTTTTTTAAGAGCCCTTTCCTTCTTCTGAACACCCGTCTTCCTGTTCCTGCCGCACTGCTCACCGGTTTTCACACTTGGTTTGGGTATGTGGCGGAAGCTTTAGAAACGCTCACACCTACTGTGAGATACAAAAGGTGAAGAAACAGCAAAGAGTTTGGAGGGGACAGGTTCCTCTTCCTCTCTCCAGGCAGCGCATGGAGCTGGCTCTCTAAACCGCTAGGGAGAGGCCTAAGGCCCTTTATACAGGAGGTTTAGCTGGTCTGAAACTCCAGTTTTGCTTTATCTTCATACAGCAGAGCCCCGAGTCTGCACACAGGGAAGTGGGGTCTCCCCTTTTGGGTCAGACATTTTTGCAGTTCCCAGCGCGGTTTGCAGGGCAACCTGGAGTCCTCAGATGGATAAACTTAAGGGAAGGGAGCCGTTGTCTGGCACACCTCTCTGAGTCTGATTTCATCTGTCCTTTTCCTTCTAGGTACTTGGAAGTTCTGGTAAAACATACACGTGTCTGGCTTCTTGTCATTACTGCTCGTGTCCTGCCTTTGCCTTCTCCGTGCTGCGGAAGAGTGACAGCCTGCTGGTGAGGAGGGGAAGGCTCTTCCCTTTCTGGGCAGATTAGCAAGTTCTTGGCCCTTACCGTGTAGCTTAAGAGTTGTACAAAAGAGAAAATTTTTTTTATTTAAGATTTTATTTACTTATTGGAGAGAGAGAGAGAGCGCGCACGCACACAAAAGCTGGGTTGAAGGGCAGGGGGGAAGCAGGCTCCATGCTGAGCGGGGAGCCCAGTGCAAGGCTTGATCCCAGGATCCCGAGATCATGACCTGAGCCGAAGCCGACGCTCAGCTCAACCCACTGAGCCAACCAGGTGCCCCCAAAACAGAAATTTTTACCATGTATTGAAACAAATGGCTGATTGTCCTTGCTTGCAAATAGTCATCTCTTTGGGAGATGTAGTGTCATTTTTAGATCTATATCTGTTACCCAATGTTTTATTTAAAAGGTCACAGATGAAGCTTTGGGGAGGGCAACAAGGTAATCTCAAAAGCTGGCTCTGGGGAATTAGCCCAATATAAACAGAAGCTAAACTGGTCGTTAGTGAGTCTGTGTGTCCCCTGCTGCAGCTATGAGGTGTTCCTTTCCACTGCTCATCGGACGGCCTGGCAGTGAGCCATGCTGGCCTCGCACGCGAGGCAGGAGAGCACGTGGAGACTTTTGCCCACTTCACAGGCGCCCAGAACGTCAAGCAGGAGCAAGACATACTCCCGTAACTCCTTATTTCCGAGGAGAAAGCACTACCCACCTGAGAGCAGGTAGCTATTTTGTAAGACCTGCCAGGGAAAATTACAGTACCTGCTCCACGCTTCCCCTTTCTCTCTCACAGTTAAGCTGGTAAACATCCTGGGCACGGGGGCGGCTGGTTGCGCATCTTGTCATTAAAAGACCAGCTTCACAGCTGGTGTGTCATAGGTGTGCTCTGCCCGAGAAGACCCAGGATCAGACTTGCGGACCCTTCAGTATTTGAAGCTGAGAGTGTTCTGTGACAGAAGGTCCCGCATGTCCCCAGAGGTGTGTCTAGGCTGCTACAGGGGAGGGTTCCACCACCCTCCAGCACGTCCCCCGTAGGGCAGTGTGCAGTGAAGGGAGACCACAGACTATTTGCATGGGTAGAATGGGGTTGAGGCCTGTCCTCATGGGCTGGTGGACAGATTTCAATGAGCTCATCTGCGAGAAGCACCAAGCAACACAGCAGATCAGGTTATGTTCAGCATCGCCGTCAAGAGTGTTCTGAAGGCTGGAAGAAGGCAGCAGGGCGGAAGATGAGGAGGGGCCTCTCTTGGTTCTCACTGTGGGTTATAAACCCTGTGCCAGTCCCAAAACAACAGGCAAAGTAAAACTTCCTTTATCCCCTCGGATTTCTAGAAGGAACACATCGTGTCCCTCTCAGCTGCACTTTTTAGGCAGTGAGTCTAACATCTGAGCCCCACTCCCTTCCCAGTAAGTGCAGCAAGCGGTCCTTGTCAGCGTCAGCCCTGCCCATCCGTGTCTAACAGGTTTCTGTCTTGTGTTCCAGTGCAAGCATCTCCTGGCGATTTATCTTAGTCAGGTGATGGGAACCTGTCGACAGCTAAAGGTCTCTGACAAGCAACTGACTGACCTATTATTCGTGAAGAAGAAACAAGCAGTACAGAAGGTATAGACGCTGCTATCTTTATAGACATGGTTATCTTTCAAAACAGGAGTCCCACCCAGAAACACATTTAACCTACCAAGCTTCGCACGGAAGAGAGGTGAAATAGATCTTCTGGAGACTTCTTGTCACTGCCTCTGTTCCCTCACGGCCAAGAGACTATGAGGTGCAAGCCAGGATGTGCATATGCTTTGAAGCCCTACAATTTTCTCCTGAAAAACCTGAGCCTCATGGGTCAGTTTCCTAGCCGAAGCAAGCCTCTGACCCAGACAAAGCTAAATACCATGTCCTGCCTGCAGTTAGATGTTTTAAGATTTTTTTTTTTTAATTTATTTGAAAGAGAGAGATGGCACAAGCTGAGGGGTGGCAGGCAGAGGGAGAAGCCGGCGAGCAGGCAGCCCAATTCGGACTCAATCCCAGGACCCGGGAATCATGACCTGAGCTGAAGGCAGATGCTTCACCGGCTAAGCATCCCGGGCGCCCAGTTAGAGTCTTAAGTCCCTGAAATCCTAGTAATTTTTAAGAGGCTAGAATAGTAAACGACACTGGTCAGGTGAAGTTTAGATGGGTGTTCCTCCCTTTCCCGGGACCCAGGAGTTTGTCTGCAGTAAAGCAGAGCAGAGACATGGAGAAGCGCAGGCATACCAGAAGCCTCCACAGCTCTCATTTCTGGGAGCTGCAGCCAGTTTGCGGAGCCGGGGCCGGAGCACGCACTGACTGTTTAGACGGCGGTGCCGTCGGTGAGGGAAGGGGTGGTTTGCTCTGCCTGCACTGCAGAGCCCTGCACCAGGCCAAAGGAAGGAAGGGGCTAAACATCCCGCCCTGAAGGAAGCCCAGAAACTACTAGGGGCTTCCAGTCTGAAGAAGAAAAACGCCCGAGAACTACCAAGAGACATGTTTTAGAGGAGAGAAATGGAACTCGATTGGACCTGGACAGAGTGAAGGAGCTGTGACAGTGACAGTGAAAATGAGACTGCGTGCAGCCAGGAGACTTAGCAAAGCTGTTCCCAGCCGGAGCAGGAGCCTGGAGGGCCACGAACGCTCTGGCTCCGCGGGGGCTCGTAAATCTGCAGTGTCCTCGCTCTCCTGGGTTTACTGCAGAAGGAAATGCAGCCGCGAACAAACAGAAGAAACATCTTACAGCCCAGCCCTGGAGACGTGCGGCGCCAGGCGAGCACACGACGGGAAAGGGTGCGGGTGGCACGGTGGGGGTGGGGGGAGAGAGCCCTTTGTTGCCGCAGATAAAACCTGTCAAGACTCGACTCCTTGGGAAACTTGAGCTGGGTATGAACTTCTCCTTTTAAGCAGCCTTCACTATAAAGGAAAGGATGTGGGTGCAGCATGCTAAACTTGTTGTGAAGTTTTATTTTTATCTCTTGTAATAGAGGTACATGGATGTAGGATTTTTACTTATTCACATTTTCACACTTGGGCTCCAGGGACGTGGCCAGACTGCAGCCTGGTGGGGATACACGTGACTACCTAAGGGCAGAAGGGGCAGGTGCCGTCTGGGAGGGGAGGGATCGCATGAACCCCGTTCTTCCTCTAGGGTGGTGTGCAGTACATGGAGAACAATGTTCCCAAAGACTGACAGTCCACTTACGAATTCACAAGAGTAGCATTTCCCCAAATAAATACATTAGTCTGTTAACTGAAGAATTACACTTTTAATTTTCCTGGTCACCTTCCTAGGAACAAGTATTTATTTTTAGTATGTTCAACTCTTACTCTTACTCTTTCACTGCCTCTACATTAAAAAAATTTTGTATTATAACAGTTCACAGTGTTTTACAGTAAAATAGTTTCATGTTCTACCATGAAAAGACGCAGACTCTTAAAAACGAAAACAGTCTTTTACAATCCAGGCCATTCGCATCATCCACACAGCAGCCAGAACGAACCAGAAATACATTTGTGAACCTTTGCAGCCAACTAATAACGTGCATATTAGCTAGATATGTGGTCACTCAAAAGAGAGGTGGCCCGTGCCCATACACAGTGTCACTGTCTTTAAAAACAGGAATCAGCCAGTGATGTCCCGTCCCTTTGTTTATTGAGAATGTGTGCCTTCTTGAAGAGGCCGGGCCCTAGGTCATAGGCCCACATCAAGGGCTGGCTGTGCCCCTGCCTGCCCATTCCCGCTCTTGAGGACATCCGTCTGGCAGAGAATGTACCTGGAGATGATTTTGTGAAAAGTGTAGCGGAAGTCCCGGTTCCGATAGGCATAGACAACGGGATTGACCACCGAGTTGGCATGTGACAGGAGAATGGCCGTGTTCATTACCCACTTGGGCTTAGCCTTAGACTTGGCTGGCTGAAAGAAGGTGACACAGTTGATGGCATGTACTGGCAGCCAGCAGAGAGCAAAGATCCCAACGATCATGGCCAGGGACTTGGCGGCGTGGATCTCCCGCTGGATGACAGTCCTGGAGTGGTCCATCAGCTCCGTGCGCTGCAGCTGCCTACAGGCCTCCAGGAAGATCCAGATGTAGATCACCAACATGATGAGCAGCGGGGGCAGGACGCACCCGAAGAAGTTGAAGTACACCATGTAGCTCATGGGGACCACGTTCTCAAACAGGCACCGCACGAGGCAACAGCTTGCATTTGTGGCTCCATCCCAGGGCTCCGTGCAGTTGGCGGCAGTGTTCTTACTGTTCCACCCCAGGAACGGGGTCAGTCCGATGCCAAAGGCGAGGACCCAGAGGACAGCGATGACTCTTCTCGCTCGAGTCCCAGTGACCAGACTCTTATATCTGTTCAAAAGAACAGCACCCATTATCGTCAGCACACAGAACTGTCGCCAGAGCCCGAGACCCCACCTCTGCTTTGTTCTGTGGTCCTCATCCCAGCAACCTTTAGGGCCGCCCTCAGAGGGCAGCAGCCTTTTACCCCCAACATGAAGACCTCCAAATAGGTATGAAAGACTTCACTCTGACAAGCTCAGAGCTTCATCCTTGAATTCCAAGCTCAGCTCTGCTGAGTGACAGATCCTGGTCAGTAAGAACAAGTGAAGTCTTCAGGGGCGCTTTCTTTTTTAACAGCGTTTTTAAAAGTGTTTTATTTATTTATTTGACAGACAGAGATCACAAGTAGGCAGAGAGGCAGTCAGAGAGAGAGGAGGAAGCAGGCTCCCCGCTGAGCAGAGAGCCCGATGTAGGGCTCGATCCCAGGACCCTGGGATCATGACCTGAGCCTAAGGCAGAGGCCCTAACCCACTGAGCCACCCAGGCGCCCCTTTGGGGGGCACTTTCTAACGACCCACATCCCGAGCTGTGAGTCTAGGTCTTCTGTAAGGCACTGTTCTAGGTGCTTAGCCGAACCAGCGAACAGAACACCCAAGATCCCTGCTTAGAAAGCACTTACATTCTAGTAGGGGGAGACCAGAGATCCCAAACCACAAATCTGCTAGTAAATTATACAGTGAGCTATCAGGAGAGGTGTAGAATGAAAAAAGAAAAAGCAGATATGGAAGACCAGGACTGGCAGGAACTGGAGTTTTCAAGAAGTCAGTCAAAGGAGGTTTCACCGATCTGATGAGACTTGAACAAAAGCCTGAGGAGGTGAGCATCCGAGCCCCCAGGGGCCCAGCAGCACTACCGGGCCACCCTGGGCAAGAATCCTGGCCTCCCCCACACACAGAGAGGTCTGTCTCCGACTGTACCAACAGTCAGCTCTGGAAACTGCCGGAGAACAAGAAGACATCTGTCAATGTCCCTCTCTCTGCTAGCAGCGAAGCTGATAAAGATGGGAAAATACTGTAGCAAATATTAAGTAACTCTGGTAGTTTTGAAACTTGGAATCTTGTTAAAAATTGCGAGAAATGTAATGTAGACATTTTCCCATAAACTAGTCCATATATGGTTTATAGCAAAGCTATCAGGCTTGCTGTTAATAACTGGTCCATAGTATGTATTCAATGTCAGAGTAAATGAGAGAAAATCTTTCCTTAACACCTCTGGGAAGAAAACGGGGAAATAATTTGATACATGTTACCTGAAGACCTGCCTCTCCAGTGTCCAGTTTCCCACACCTGAGGTAGAAAGCCCAGACTCTGCTCGGGCCCACAGCACCCCGCGGCCCCAGCCCCACCCAGCCAGGGCCTGCCGGGGCTCCCCAAGGGCTCCCGCCACTCTCCACAGAGGATAAATACCTGTTCCTGTTTGAAGGGTCACAGCCTTTCCGGATCACCTCTCAGGCTCAGGTGGCCACTCACTCCCTCTCCCTGGCCCCAGACACACACCTGGCACAGAGCTTATTTATCTATGCCGGTGGTTTCCCCTCCGCTAGAAGGTCAGCCTCAAGGACCGGCACTTTGTCCCTTTGGCACCGCAGGACCTGGCGCATATCTGGTAGGTTCTTAATGATCTGGTCATTATGAATGCATTCCTTATTTGTTATCTGACTTGTTACCCAATGGCTTTAAAAGAAGAGCACTTACTAGGAACACCTAAGGCCAGGGGCCTGGACTGGAAGGAGAACGGGCCCAGATTGCTACAGAAGCTCACAGAGTTCTTGCCTCATGACAGCCACCCCTGATCCTTTCTCCCCCTGTGACAGCCGCTCTCCACAAGGGGCAGCGCGGTCGTGGGGCCTTTACTACGAATGGCACGCTGGACTCCACTGCTCGCTAAATTTCCCTGGGCCGCTAAATCCATCTATTTCTAAATCCTTTCTGTTTCCCCCCCTCATTCGGGAACACACAGCCATTCCTTTAAAAAGAAAATGTTCCTGCTGCCCATCACTCCGTCAGAGAATGCGTCAGGAGGCCCAGCCATCCTCCCTCAAAGCCAAGCACTTAGAGTCACAGGAATCCAGATCTACGAGGCCGCTTCAACAGCCTGCCCTTTCTGTCCTGTCGTTCACAGGATTCAGCTGTATTTAATTGTGTGCACTTGAATACTGGCCAGTGTGGGGCCGGGGCGAACCGTATTTGGTGTAACCAAGTTCTCTGGTGTGGATATAGGAGGTGGTTCTGGCCAATGAGACGAAAGGAAGCATGGTAGGGTACTTCCAGGAAAGATGTTCCTTCTTGATAAAATGAGAGAGAACCCATGAGGAGGTCTCTTCTCGCCACCCATCCCCTTGTGCTTTTGATGCTCCCGTCGGAGGCCCTGATGCCTAGAGCTGTGGCAACCATCTAGTGACTATGAGGGGCTAGCCTGGAGACAAAGCAACAGCCAAGCAGAAGGAAGGAAAGGGCCGGGTCTTTGACCACCTTTCTGAACCCTGCACCAACCGTAGAACCATCATGGCTCCACATTCAAGTTCAAGAGATCATTAAATGTCTTGACTGCTTAAGCCACCGTTCATCCCAGAGCGAAAAGCATACAACTTGGAAGGGAGTTTTCTCTCTCCTAATCAAAGCTCCCTTATTTTACAAATGAGGACACAGAGATACAAAGCTTTGAGGAACCAAAGCAATGTAAGACCCAGAGACCCAAGCTGGGTCGGGACTCCCAGGCCAATGCTCCCTGCACCATACTATGCTGAGGCTTATTTTACGTGACTTTTTTTTTTAAAGCAACATTAGACACTGGACATGGAGGGATGACGGGTGGGCTTCCCACCAGAGTCCAGAACAACAGCAGGAATCCACCTACATCTGAACTCAGAACCGCTGGATCCTGCACATGTGAAAAACCACTTTTATGCTCCATGGACTTAGATAAAGCAGATGATTCCATCTAGGGAGCAGCCGGTCGCCCCTTTGTGAGCCCCCAAACACAGCTTCTCTCCCTCCTGGCTAACTATCTCACTCAGAGCCCTTCCTACAGCTCGGGCGCTCCGCTAGTCACGCGAAACATAATCACAGCCCTCCTGGGTTGTAAAGCGAGCGAAGGAGAAAGTCAACAAGTAGACACCCAAACGTGTCATTACAAATCAGGGGGATTTTGGCCAAACCAAAATGAATAGGGAGCAGATCAGAGGGAAAACAGGAAGGCTCGGGACAGAGGATGCTGGGGAAGGCCTCTTGGGCAGAGCAAGGCGCAAAAGGAGTAAAAAATTTGAAGAGTGGGGACGAGAGCATTCTAGTCCGAGCAGCATGGTAAGACTTGCAGACAGGGGGCGCCTGGGTGGCTCAGTGGGTTAAGCCGCTGCCTTCGGCTCAGGTCATGATCTCAGGGTTCTGGGATCGAGTCCCGCATCAGACTCTGCTCAGCAGGGAGCCTGCTTCCTCCTCTCTGCCTGCCTCTCTGCCTACTTGTGATCTCTCTCTGTCAAATAAATAAATAAAAATCTTAAAAAAAAAAAAAAAAAAAAAAAAGACTTGCAGACAGGAAGGGATTTTCCTTTCCTAAAGAAGGGAAAGGAAGACCCCTAAGACGAGGCAGGGGCCGGCTCATAGGCCATGGGAAGGAATCTAGATTCTGATAATCCAAGTGCACTGGGAAACTTGAAGTTGTATTTTAAGCAACGGAATGGTGCTGACTTAGGTTTTGTGAAGTTCACAGTATGGAGACTGAATTTTAGGGAACCAAGAAGAAACGCAGATCAGTTAGGAAACTCTTGGTGGCTCATTCAAGAGAAAATGGTGACATGGATCAGGTGACAACGAAGACGGTGCCAACAGATCTGCCCTCTGAGGGAGAACCAGCTGGTCCTGAAAATGGACTGGATGTAGGAAGATGAGAACGGAGGATGGTTCCTAGGGTTTGTCCCATCCCACACGCACATGCCTTATACTGAAACAGTATCGAGGGGATTAAGAGCAAGACAATGGATGTCAGTATCCTAATGACAACGATCCCGAGAGAGAAGATGTAGAAAAAAGACGAAACTATTAAAGCGGCTGAGAATCTGGGGAGGTTGGAGGATGTGGCCCAGGGTGCGTGCGAGGGACATGCCGCTGTGGCAGAGAGAAGGAGAACAGGGCCAGGGCAGGAGGGGCAGGGCTGGGCGGCTACAAGACCTTTAAGAGCTGCGGTCACTCGGCCACGGAAGAAAAGCTGTCCTCTGCGGGGGCGAGGCATGGGGGCGCTGGAGGTCTCACCGAGCAGAAAGGAGCTTGCTAGAAATATGTGGTGGGATGACGGCCTCTGTGGTCTTGACAGGGTAACAGAACAGCCTCCGTTTAGGACGAGGTGCAGGCTGACCCGTGCAAGTGTGAGGCCGAGGGGGAGTCAGCAAGTTGCACAGGAAGGTAGACCAGGATGCAGATTCCCGGGCTGGGCAGCAAGGGTGCGGGGCAGTGTGTCTGGACGAGGGGAACATCGAAGGTTCATGTCTTTTGCAGGAGGGAACAGGATGCTATTCTGGAAAGGACAGTGGGGAGACCCAAGAGAAAAACACTTGAGCCCAAGTCCCCACCCAAGGTCCCAGGTGTAAGCAGAAATAAGGGAAACCATGTCCTTGGGGGGCCGCCTTAGTCAAGGCCAGGTGGCCGAGGGAACGTCCGGAGAAGAGGTAAGAGAAGACCCAGGGATCTGGCAGTGGCCCAGGGAATGGAGAGCTTGGGAAGAAGAGGCGGGACTGGGTCCAGTCAGTCAGGGAATGTACAGAGCACTGCAGGGTTGAGAATTTGTGGAATTATTCTGAGGCCCTAAAATACTCAGCTAAAGTGGAGAGTAAAGCCACATCTCCATTTCATCTTTAATATACCAAGAGTACTTGCAATTTTTTTTCTGAAGATTTTATTTTTTATTTATTTGGCAGAGCATGAGCAGGGGGACCAGCAGAAGGAGAGGGAGAAGCAAGCTCCCTACTGAGCAGGGAGCCCAATGCGGGGCTTGATCCCAGGACCCTGGGATCATGACCTGAGCTGCAGGCAGATGCCCAACAGACTGGGCCACCCGGACACCCTGAGTACTTAACACTTTAAAACTTTCTTCATCTAAAACAAGGTTTCCTCCCTCATTTCCCCCAACTAGTAGATCCTTTCCCTCTCAGGCGGACTTTGAACCCCATGAGCAATGTTCTGGAGTCCTGCACCTGCAGACCTGCTCCCTCAGCCCTGACACTGAGCCTGTGCTGCTGAAACCTCCTCCAGGCAGCCTACCCATCATGCTCAGACCGTGGCTCTCAGGTCACAGCTGGACCCTCTCCAGTTTACTGACATGGCAACCGAGGCTCAGAGAGCTTGTTATTGGCCTGCTGCCCTGAACTGCAGTCAGGACACAAACTCTATCCAACCTGACTCCGGTTTTGCCAAAAGTAGTCATTTTCCAGTTTGAGACCAGATGGCTTGTCTCACCAGTCCCGGCTCCCGCCTCTGCCAGTCACTCAGCCACAGGCCCACTTCGGGGGCAGCCAGCCACGGCTCCACGGCTTCTCTTTCTTCCCTGGACATGTCTGCCCTCGCCGGAGCTGCCACATGGCTCCGGGCATGGCAGCACGGAGACTTCCTTTGCTCTGCAGGAGGAACAGCCAGACCCACGAGAAGGCTCCAAAGAAAAAAGCACGTTTAGCACAGGCACTCCAGCGCCATTGTGGCACATGGTGTCCATGAGACCCATGCCTGGGTGCAGGCCCCGGGGGGAGATAGTCATGGATGCTGGAGAGAGCCGACAGGTGTCCCCGCCCTGAGCAGGATGTTCCCAGGGATGACCCCTGGGCTCCCTGGCATCTCACGAAGTTTCTAGTGATCTCCTCCCCTGACTTCTCCCCTCCTACTTCAGCTATTGCGGCCCTTCATTTTCCAGAATGCCTGCCTGTTCCCTGGCCCCTCCGGCCTGCGGAGCCCATGCTTTCATCCCTCTACACCAGGGTCTCCCACAACATCCTCAACATGTGCATGCGTGTGTCCCCAAAACATTCCCGAAAGGCAGGGGTCGAGTTTTTGCCTCCATCTGCCCCTATGCCAGTCTCTGCCTGGCTGTGGGGGGCACCGAGCACAAGAGTAAGGCCAAGGAAGATGGACATCGGCCCCAAAAGTGGGAGGTTTCAGTAAAATGCAGCGACAACTGAAGGAAGCGTGAGCAGCTTTTTTATTCCAAACAAGCAGGAGCGATTCTCTCCCACACAAAAGGCGTGTTCTGGGAAAGGCCACGCTCTGGAAAGCGGCTATGCTGCTCTGCTGGGAGGGAGGCTGGGCTGTGACCCACCCATTCTCCCTTGAAGGGGCTCATTAGCTAAGGAGATTGACAGAAAATCGGTCACACGGAGGGACTCAACAAAGGGAACAGTGTGGCCACTGAGGTTACATAATGCAAGGCAGATTCGCCAAGTTCTGCAGAACAAGGGCTGGCCTATTTCTGGGGCAGGGTCTCCTCCCTCTGCGCTGGGCCGCCCTCTGCTCAGACCAGGCCACTGCCTTCTCCGCCTTGGAAATCAGGATTCCCGGCTCCGGGGGGTGGAGATCAGCCGATGCCCTTGAGCGACTGCCCTGGGCACTGGCTGCGGGCTATACGGAGTCTGCGCTCTGGCATCTGAGAAATGGGGACAGAAGTGACTACAGAACCCATCTCCCACACTGCTGGGCTCTGAGCACAGAGAGAAGGTGTTCGGAGCACCTTATGGACCCACAGCTCTAGGGAGATGCCAATGGAGTTGTCATTGGTTCTTAAATTGTTTACTCTTTGTTTAGGGACTTTTTCCTTTATATTCTGTCCAGCTCGCAAACTACATTCCTCTGTAATATAGACATTTCTGCCTTCAAGCATGCATACGTATATACGTTATTAGGAAAACTTCGTATTCTCTAAAAGTGCCCATGAATAATAACAGGACGTGAATCAAAGTCGGGTTAGAACGGACCCCTCAAAACCTACAAAATGTAACCAGAGCACTAACATCTGAGAGCGCCTGGGCAGGCAGCCTGGTGGGGCTGGAGGCCACCACGATGAATATTAAAAACGCACCCAACAAATCTAGTGGAGGTTCTGGCAAAACCTGCATTAGAGCGAGCCCCGCGAAGTGCCAGAACGAGGCAGGTGAGAGCTGGTCGGAGCTGTTA
Organism: Mustela nigripes; assembly: GCF_022355385.1. Classification (NCBI taxonomy): domain Eukaryota; kingdom Metazoa; phylum Chordata; class Mammalia; order Carnivora; family Mustelidae; genus Mustela; species Mustela nigripes. The sequence goes on along the minus strand of NC_081572.1, from coordinate 50,519,942 downwards.
CAAAGCAGGGCGTGGTGCGCAGGGGGGCCCCAGCCTGGCCCCAGCCCAGGGGCGGCTTTCGGAGCAAGCAGGCCCAGATGCAGGCACTGCTGGTTTTTTCCTTCCTCCTCGTTCCCCTTTGGGCTCCTACAACACAGCTTTCCTTTCCTGCTGAAAATTTTAAGGGTATCCCACAACCCCAAGCCCTTTCACCAGGGCCGAACCACAGATGAACCCAAGCAGTCTGCACGGGGACCAGCATCCCCCACTCTTCACCCATGACACGTGCACGAGCTCCCATCATGGAGGTTCACAAGGAAACAGACTCATCGTCCTGCAGGACAGCGCCGTGCTCCCTGGGGACCCTGCGATCCCCACGGCGCCCCTTCCCCAAAACTCCCATCACTGTAATGTGCGTCTCTTTCCACCTTAACGGCAAGCCTCTGCCTCGTTCACGGCCGACTCCACAGCGCCCCCCGTGGGCCAGGAACACGAGTGCTCAGCAGGAGTCTGAACTTGGGACGAGAGACCAGGACTCTGGTCTCTCGTCCCAAGTTCAGAGCAGGGGACACAGGAACGAGCCCTGCTTCGGCTTCAGCCCCTGGTTCATGAGAGGCCACCTTCAGAGAGGGCCATCTCCCTGCTCACGGAACCAAACGAAAAGGGTTTGTGAAAAGTCGTCATGGACAGAAAATCAGAGAATTCGAATGGCGCTGTCTGTACTAAAGAAGTAGATTCCATAGCCATTAAAGCTTCCCACGAAGAACACTGAAGACCCAGCTGACTTCACCTACGAATTCTATCAAACATCTGAGAAACACGTAAAACCATTCTTACACGAAAAGGGTAGACACCATCTGGTTCTGTGTACATGAACTTCAGGTCTATGAGCAGGAAGGTCCCTCGGTGCCCATTTGCGGTAAATATATGAAGGGTTATCTGCCTTGTCCCCACCATCTGCGACGGTCCTAGCTCTAGTGTGGGGGGCAGCCCGATGTAAGGACAATGCCTGGCCACCCGCCAGGTGACAGCGGTGGTCCCCAGAGCCTACCCTCTGGAGGAGGCCAGGACCCTCAGCAACTCTGGCTCTTGGGGCAGGGGGCGGGGTGGGAAGCAGCTCTGTCATCTACTCTAGCAGGTTCGGACATATCTGAACCCAGGGGAGATGCCCACTGCTGAATGTACAGGTGGCTGGACAGAATCCCAGTTGTCCTTTGCAGTAACCCAAGAAAAATGGAGGAAGAACGCAGGTGGCCAAAAAGAGAGCTGTCAGTACTCCCCACCAGCTTCCTATGGCCAGAAGACAGTCTACCATGGTCTGAGGGTGATTCAAACCCACTGAGATTAAAGATGGGGACCAGGACCAGGTCTCCCAGGGGTCACCTTGGAGGCTGTTTTTTGGGGGACTCTCACATTTTGGTTTTCAGGTATCCGTGAGGACTCAGGGACAGCTTGTGGTTGCTGGGCTCCAGACTCTGATTTTCAAATGAAATAAGAGCCCCCCAAGAGAAGGGGTCCCTGCCTGAAACCAAACCAAAGAATTAAAAAAGGACCCCCATAAAGTATCCTCCCATGGCTAGGGTTGAAACATACTGCTACAGATAGCACATTAATTGTCAAAAGCATCAGCCTCTATATGGACGTCAGGAGGCACGTAACATCGGTGCATCCCCTTACTGATGATGTTAGCTTGGATCACCTCATTACAGTGGCGTCTGCCAGATTTCTCCACTGTAACCATGTGTCCCGTTGTAATTAGCAGCTATCTTGGAACAGATACTTCGAGACTACGTATCTCACTCCTCATCAGACTTTCACCAATGAGTTTGAGCAGCTATTGATGATTCTTGCCTGAACGAGTTATTACTACAGTAGTTGCCAAATGATTTGCTTAACGCAAGCATTCCTACACATTAATTAGGTGGCATTCTCCTGTAAGCAAGAGTTCCAACTCATTATTCAAAAAAGGGAATATATCCTACTTCTTCCACTGTGAGGGCCTAGAAGAAAGGACGCTCTGGTGGCAGTGAGCACACCGATCCAAATCTTGGTTTCTAAATACCATTCTCCACTGAAAGGAAGCAGGGCTCCACGGGGAAATGCCTGATTCCAAAGCCAGAAAATACAATGTGGGCTTGAAAAACCTTTCTGTCACAAAAAGTATGGAAGTACTCAAAAAAATTGAGGGCAACACTTCTAGAAGTGAACTTGAGTGGGCTCCCACTGGCTCATTTTGGGCATCAAAATGAAAAACACAAAAGGATTAGAACCCACTGAAAGAAAAAATCCCATTAAAATGTCCATTCTGATATTTTAAAAAATAATGGAGCAGAGAGAAGGTATAACTCTTTTTTTTTTTTTTAAATGAAGGATGCCAGTTGATACAGATGGCATGAAGAGAAAGAAAACTGCCATTTTACATGGTAATAACGGACTCCGGCAAGAGTCATCGCTGGGAAAACATACACTTACAGTGATGAGCACTGGCAGACACAGCTGTAACCAAGTGATCAGAGCTGACACGCCAACAGTGGGACACATGGAGATGGCCCGCCTTCTCACGTGACAGATCCAAACGGACATAACATCAGGTAGACAGTATTCACCCAGTGAGAGCACTGGGACTTATAATAAGGCACTGGGAGTATTAGGTAAAGGAAGGAGGGGCAGTCAGGTTTTCGTTTTACAAAGACCGCCAGCAGGGCCAGGAGGGCAAGCCTGGAAGCAGAGAGACCAGACAGGAAAGTAGATTGTAGACTTGATAGCACCAAAGAGAAGTGACTGGGGAAGGATTTAAGAAACCCAAGGTCCCGGGTGGGGAGAGGGGGTGTTGCAAAATGCAACTGACAAGACCTGTTCAGTAACATCTTTCAATAAAGCTTTAAAGTTCTTTATGTTAAATAACAAAGAAAGAAAGAAAGCAGCTGAGGTCTATCCTGATGGGGCCTTCTCCAGAGACCTGCATCGCTGGGAAGGCCTCATACAGAATACGTGTGGTCTCCGCTATTCGCAGAACTATGTGTTAGATCTGTGGGAAGGAACTACAGGACTTCAATCATTTAAAACCATGAAAGACCTAACAGTCATACTGTTTAAACCCCAGGCACTGGTGGATCCCTACAATCTGTGCAGTTCTAGGATGTGACAGTCTAGGGAGTGTCTGACATAAAGAACCAGGTAGAGCCATCTATTTTGACCCTAAACGTGACCCTGAAGTCAAGAAAGTGGGTCCCAAAGGTTACAGGTGGGGAATTTCTGAAGTACATCCATATTCAAGTGGAGATCAAAGCAGCCCAAGTGAAAGAATTGTGGACTGACAGTGACAACCGTGGACTAAACAAAAGATTCATTCATTCATTCATTCATTAGAGCGGGTGAGCATGCACAAGCAGGGGGAGGCACAGAGGGAAGGAGAAAGAACCTCAAGAAGGCTCCACACTTGGGGGAGAGCCCAACATGGGGCTCAATCCCAAGACCCCGACATCATGGCCTGAGCCAAAATTAAGAGTCGGACACGTAACCGACTGAGCCTCTTGGGTGCCCCAAAAGCTCTTTCTAAAAGGGGCTATTTTGAAGATCATGATTCCGACTTTGGAGGAACTTAGGTGATTGGCAGTGGAAGAGTCACATATAAAATTCCTTAAGTAAAATTTATTGACTAAGGATGCCTGGGTGGCTCAGTGGGTTAAGCCTCTGCCTTCTGCTTAGGTCATGATCCCAGGGTCCTGGGACTGAGTCCCATATCAGGCTTTCTGCTCAGCAGGGAGCCTGGTTCCTCCTCTCTCTCTGTCAAATAAATAAATAAAATCTTTAAAAAAAATTATTTACTTAAATTTTCTAGGAAACCTTTTCCTTTAGTTTTTCTGAAGATTTTATTTATCTGAGAGAGAGAAAGAGAGAGAGAGGGCATGAGCAGGGGGGAGGGACAGAGGGAGAAGCAGACTCCTCACTGAGCAGGGAGCCCGATGCGGGACTCCAGGATCATGACCTGAGCCGAAGACAGACGCCCTGACTGAGCCACCTAGGTGTCCCCCCCCCCCCAATTTTTTAGTTAGAAGAAAAGAGCAGGTTTGATAACGGTATTGAAATGAGCATTGGAAATCGAGATGTCATCTGCAGGAAGCTGCTCCAGGAAGTCTGTGGGTGGCAGGACTAGGACTGGAGCAAAACGGCCACTAAACCAAAGAAGGTGGGGTTCAGCAGGACGAGGAGCATGAATTTGTTCAGCGAGGCAGAGAGCCTGCAGAGGCAGCTGCCCTGCCAGAGGCTGGGGAACCGCACCGGGCGGGACCCCACACAAAGCCGGAGCCAGGTCCAGAGCCAGGCGGAAGGGCTGCCGGCCCAGACTCCCCAGGCTCCACGCTCAGCTGCCTCCTGTACCGCTCCACCATAACGTGTGCGCTTTCCGAAAGCCCCTGCGTGTCGGGGGTCGGGGCCACCCAGCTGCCCACGAACCTCGAGGTCACCCCGGACTCCTCCCTTCTCCTCATGCCCAACATCCAACCAAGACAGCAAGGCCTCCAGAACCTGTTCCCCAAGATCCCATCTTCTCGCCCCAAGCATCTCAGTGTGTGCGGTCAACAGCTCCACCGCAATCCCACAGGCTGACCCCAGGTCCCAGCCCACCCCACCCCCACCCGCCCCACCTCTGGTCCTTGTTCAAAGACTAGGGTCCCAGGGCCCACATCTGGTTCTTAGGATTCTTTCCTGTCCTAGCCTCTTGGCGATGTGGCTTCACCTGTGATTACTCTGCCAGACCTCTTGGCAACCTTCCCCGGTACAGAAGTTCAGAGTGTACACATCTCAAGTATCTCCAGACTCTGCCTCCATCTCCACAGCCTCCACCCTGGTCATGCCTTCTTCCCTCGGGCCTACAGGACAGAAGGCAACCATGCACAATCCTGTCGCCCCCCCC
>NC_081572.1:50507533-50514948 GCF_022355385.1 Mustela nigripes | reverse complement strand
GGCCTACAGGACAGAAGGCAACCATGCACAATCCTGTCGCCCCCCCCCCCCCCCCCCCCGTGCTGTCCGCCAGAGGGTCTGTTCATTTTTATTTTATTTATTTTTTTTTACAGACAGAGATCACAAGCAGACAGAGAGAGAGAGAGAGGAGGAAACAGGCTCCCCGCAGAGCAGAGAGCCCAACACAGGACTCGATCCCAGGACTCCGGGAGGTCACCCTGGACTCCTCCCTTCTCCTCATGCCCAATATCCAACCAAGACAGCAAGCCGAGGGGCGCGTGGGTGGCTCAGTGGGTTAAGCCACTGTCTTCGGATCAGGTCATGATCTTGGGGTCCTGGGATCAAGTCCCGCATGGGGCTCTCTGCTCAGCAGGGGGCCTGCTTCCCTTCTTCTCTGCCTGCCTCTCTGCCTGCTTGTGATCTCTCTCTGTCAAATAAATAAATAAAATCTTTAAAAAAAAAAAAAAAAAAAAGACAGCAAGCCGAGACACAAGATACAACCCCAAGCCGATGGCAGAGGCCTTCAGGTTCCAGCTTCCACTTAATTTTCACTTCTCAGAAAATCCCATTTACAAGACAGTAGAGAAACACAGAAAGAAAATAATTTGTAGCAATTCTAAAAATAGAAGTGGAGGGTGATACCCACAAACCAGAGATTTTAAGGAGTTTCTGGAAAGCAGAAGGCAGGGAGGATCATCAGGATGGGGCAGGGCCCTACATCAGAAACAGAGAGGGCCAGGAAGAGAGACTCCAACCCCGCAGCCTGCAGGTACCAGAATGGGATGTACGAGAGGAACGGAAATCAAGGGGAAAATTGCCTGTGGACCAGCTTTGGGGGCTGTTGCACTCACTTCCGGTCACTGTCCTCCCATCTCTGGACCCCCTTCGGCCTCTCCCCTCTCCCCAAGCTGCAGCGTGAGACCTCACAACAGAGAGGGGCGGGAAGAGGTTCCGATGACATATACTTTGTGCCACGTGAAGGAGTCTGAACTACGGGACTCCAAAACCTTCTGAAAAAAGGTTTTTCAAAGGCAACTCAAAAATTAACCTCAAATCAAAAGTAAAAATATGAATGCTCAAATTAAAAAAAAAAAATAGGGAATCTAGGGAGGGAAAGTCAAGGAATTCTGGCAGAGGAGACTAAAAAGCTATAGTGTTGAAAACTCGAATGCAAGAGAATTTTAATTAAGAGACAAGATCAGTCAAGGAGGGGAATTCCATGAGATTGGGAAGAAGACTTGGGTTACAACCCCCAGAAGGAAAGAACAGAGAAAGGAGGAAATAAGGAAATGATCAAGCGTTTTGGATAGTTTTCTGAGCACAGATCCTCTCCTTCTTTGGTTGGTTTATTGAGGAAGACACAAAGAAATGGAAATTTTGTTCCACGCTCATGGACTGGAAGAACAAATATTGTGAAAATGTCTACACTACCTAGAGCAATCTACACATTCAGAGCAATCCCTATCAAAATACCATCACCTTTTTTCACAGAGCTGGAACCAATAATCCTACAACTTGTATGGAACCAGAAAGGACCCTGAATAGCCACAGCTATGTTGAAAAAGAAAACCAAAGGCGAGGGCATTGCATTTCAACTCCGGACTTCAAGCTCTGTAACGAGGCCATAAGCATCAAGACAGTATGGTGCCAGCACAAAAAGAGACACAGAGATCAATGGAACAGAATACAGAGCCGAGAAATGGACCCTCAACTCTACAGTCAACTGATCTTCAACAAAGCAGGAAAGAATGTCCAATGGAAAAAAGTCTCTTCAACAAATGGTGTTGGGAAAACTGGACAGCCACAGGCAGAAGAATGAAACTGGACCATTTCCTTACACCACACACAAAAATAGACTCAAAGTGGATGAAAGACCTAAATGGGAGACAGGAATCCATCCAAATCCTGGAGCAGAACTCAGGAGCACCCTCTGTGACCTCGGCTATAGCAACTTCTTGCTAGACATGTCTCCAATGGCAAGGGAAGCAACGGCAAAAATGAACTGCTGGGACTTCATCAAGATAAAAACCTTTAGCACAGCAAAGGAAACAGTAGATAAAAACCAAGTAACAGGGACGCCTGGGTGGCTCTGTTGGTTAAGCAGCTGCCTTCGGCTCAGGTCATGATCCCAGGGTCCTGGGATCGAGTCCCACATCGGGTTCCTTGCTCGGCGGGGAGCCTGCTTCTCCCTCTGCTTCTGCCTGCCTCTTTGCCTGCCTCTCTGTCTGCCTGTGCTCGCTCGCTCGCTCTCCTTCTGTCTCTGACAAATAAATAAATAAAATAAAATAAAAAACCAAGTAACAACCAGCAGAATGGGAAAAGATATTTGCAAATGACAAATCAGATAAAAGATAAGTGTCCAAATCTATAAAGAACTTACCAAACTCAACACCCAAAGAACAAATAATCCAATCAAGAAATGGGCAGAGGACATGAACAGACATTTCTGCGAAGAAGACATCCAGATGGCCAACAGAAATGTGAAAAAGTGCTCTACATCACTCGGCATCAGGGAAATATAAATCAAAACCACAATGAGATATCATCTCACACCAGTCAGAATGGCTAAAATTAACAAGTCAGGAAATGACAGATGCTGGCAAGGATGTGGAGAAAGGGGAACCCTCCTACACGGTGGGAATGCAAGCTGGTGAGAACACTCTGGAAAACAGCATGGAGGTTCCTCAAAAAGTTGAAAATAGGGCTACCCTACGACCCAGCAATAGCACTACTGGGTATTTCCCCAAAGATACAAACGTAGTGATCCAAAGGGACACGTGCACCCGAATGCTTTTAGCAGCAAATGTTCACAATAGCCAAACTGGGGACATGGGCTCAGACTCAGACAAATGTTGCACCTGCCGCTGGTTTAAAGTCACAGCTCAGGGCTGAGGAGGGTTCACAATGGCAGAGGAGCACCCAAGTCCTTCTGCCCTAGTCCCGGGTGACTTTCCCACCAGTCCTGAGAGCCATGTTCCCTTCTGTAGGTAAGAGGCTGGTCACAGGACTATGCGTGCTGCTATCCCAGAAGGGGCCCTCACCCATGGCACCTGCCGGCTTTCTGAGCGCCTTTCCTCCCATCAGACCCATCAGAGCCCTTCAGAGGATGGCTTCCCCTCTTTTTTTCTACTAAAACTTATCGGACCATCCTTTTTCTGACACCATTTCACCAGACAGCTCTGCCCATTAGCGGCATCTGCCGCCTGGGACCCTCCCCCAACACACACTCTTCATGGTCACTCACATGTGCACCCAAAATACCGGTGCCTCCCCCATGCTGGGCACTGGGCCCAGCACTGCCGCCTGGAATTTAAGAACAAGCCCCTCCCAGGAGTCAAAGAGCTCATGCTCGGGGCAGAAAGAGACCATCAGCTGTGACCAGGTAAAGACCTACTTCAGGGCTTTAGAGTCCATGATAAATGCAGTCAGTGGCCAGGAGAAGCCTCTTCACACCAGGCAGGGAAACAAGCCGCCCTGTGGGACTATGGTGGGTAAGGCAGGGAGGGGACAAGCGGGGTGGCCAGAGCCACTGAGGCCACTCTGACATTTTACTCCAAGGCACCACAGCAGGGCGTCAGGCAGGGGGCCGAGGCGATCCGATTTAAGGCTCCAATCCCCCTGTCTGGCAGCATTCTGGAGAACGGCTACAGGGGAGCAGAGAGTGGATTTCAGGACATCCTCCCCTTACAGATGGCTTCCCTCCCCGCCAGAGGCCCCAAGCCACCCCAGGCTTCTCCCAGCATCCCTCGGCCATGGCTGCGTCCGTCCGGGCCCCGCCTTCACGGCCTCGTCCTCCCTCTCTGTAGGTCTGTGGGTCTTCTAAGGATGCAACAGCGTTTAGGGACCACCAGAGAGATAATCCAAGAAAAAGTCCTCCTCTCAAGATTCAGGGAAAGTAATATTCATTCCTTTCCCACATGGTAATGTTCACGGGTTCTGGGACACCTTTCAGGGGGCCACCACTCAACCCACAGCCTTCTGGAAGCAACAGAAGGAAGGACCAGCAGAGGAGTCTCCCATGGAATTTGTAGGTCCATTAAAAAAAAAAAGGTTCTGCAAAAACACTCAGAATCCTCTGCCAGCTCCTACCCTACAGCTCGGTCAGCTAAGGGCAGCTCAGTGCCAGCCACACTGTCACCCAAGGCACAGTCTTGCTAAGACATCTTCAACAGCTACCTCCCAAACCAGCCATGGGTGGCACCGAGAAAAGGCCTCCAGGTGGCAAAGGGAACAGAGGCTGACCCCAGGGTCAGGGTCCAGGGTCAGAACAGACAGACACACCACGCCCCCTTCCCTGAGCACACCCAGGAAAACACCCTCCTTCAGCTCCGCTGGGAAAACCACTAGCCAAGACTCAACACCCCTGGAGCAGGGTTAGGAAGGCCCCCAGTCAGAGGTGAATCACAGTCACCCCCCCACCCCCACAGCTCAGCGGGGGCTGTGGCCCCAAGGGGAACAGGATTAGATTAGGGAGGAGGAAATGCTCCTGCCAGAAATGGCCAGAGGATGAAGTGCAGGGGTGGGGGGAGCAGCTGAGGGCAGACACCACCCCACATACACCCAAGCAGGGGAGCCTGCCCTCCCAGCTCAGCTGTGTGCTGCCCCCCATGACTGCACCAGGTTGGCTCCGCCGGGGCCAGCCTCAGAACTGCATGGACTTGAACTAGAGGAAGTGGCCTTTCCTGTGTGTGTGGACACCCTTCAGTCTGAAGGCCCGGGAAACCGTGCCTGGTGTGCGCAGACCTCTTCCTTTTCAAGTCCCACCAAAGTTGTCATGTTTGTGCCCAGCATCACCTTGGGGCTGCCCTTTCCCTCTGCACTGTGATCTCCGCAATGTCACTAAACACCTTGGCAACTGGATGGCAGGTGGGACCTGGGATCTCTGTGGCCCTGGGCTATGCTTACAGCGGGCTGACCTGACCGCTCAGGCCTCGCACTCAGAGCCCTGGGGCAGGGATGCTGGTAGAGCCTGCCACACCCATGACCTGGGTGGAACCAAGGGCAAGTCCGAGGACTTGCCAGTTCCCCAGTCAAAGATCTTGCCACTGGAATCTGCCCCTCTACGTCGCACCCCGGAGATTCTGACTCAGTAGGGCCCAGTAGGGCCCTGTAATCCCTTTGGGCCTGCTCACAGGGGCCTTGCTCTCCAGAAGCAGGAAGTGCTAACAGCGGAGGGATCCTCCCCGCAGGACTCAGAGGAGCCCTGAAAACCTGTACACTCTCCACCCAACCAGGGTAGGGGCTGGTGCCAGGGACAGGTCAGATGCCGGAACCTTCCTGGGGCGGGAGATGAGGCTGCTGGCACACACTTCTTCCAGACCTCTGAACTCTCGTGGACCTACCAGGAGAGCAGGAAGGGGATGAGCTCTCCTCCCAACTGACCATTCCTTCCATCCTACACCTGCGTCTCCCCTCCTGCCCTAGGCAAATGCAAAGGAGAAGTTAGGGGCCTGCAGTTCACATTTCTTCCCCCTTAACACACCCACACCCGTTTTTTTGCAAGTCCCTGCCCAACACAAACCAGGACAAGAACTAACAGATTTCAACTTTTATGGAATTTCCTGCTCCGCGGGGTACAAGGGATTCTACCAGTAACTCCTGGTGAGCTGGGGTCTCTCTGGGCCTTAGCCTGGAGCAAAGCCAAGGGGCTTCTGTTAAAGGGGCAGCTCAGGCTGGGAGCCTGTGACTGACTGCCTGCGGCATGCAAACAGGCCCAAAGGCCATCAAGTCACCAACATGAAGACCAAGAGGCAGAAAGGGAACTCCTAAGAGGCTGTACCATGCTGTCCCAAGCCTCGGAAATCTCAGGGTTTTGTCATCTAATGGGATGCATGAGGCCTCCTGGTCCAATGCCAAGGGCAGCAGCAGGTGGAAAGGCCCAGAAACACAGATCGGACCCCAGTACAGCTGAGCAGGAGGCTCCCGTTCCCACTGAGACCCAGGACACAACCCACAACTACGAAGTTCAACATGTCTGCCCGCTTAAAAGGCTTCTAGGAGCCTTCTCCCGGCCAATGCCCTCCAACACATTTCCCTTACAACCACCAACTGACTGAAGACAGATCCTGCTTCCGGAAACGGCAATGTGCTTTCTAGCCACATCCCAAACACATATGCCGCACACAGCCCTGTAAGACAGCCTGATGGCACAGCAGGAATACGGTGCCAACTCTGAGCACCAGTCCTGGCTCCAACACTCATTCCAGACGCATCACCCTGAGCAAGACTAATCTCCCAGAGCCACCACCCCTCTTATCTATAAGAGGCAGGTACCAGTATCTACTCTCTGAATTACAGCAAGAATGAAAGGATAAGGGCACCTGGGTGGCTCAGTCATTAAGCGTCTGCCTTCAGCTCAGGTCATGATCCCAGGGTCCTGGGATCGAGGCCCATATCAGGCTCCCTACTTGGCAGGGAGCCTGCTTCTCCCTCTCCCACTCCCCCTGCTTGTGTTCCCTCTCTCTCTTTCTCTGTCAAAAATAAAGAAAATCTTTAAAAAAAAATTTTTTTTAAAGAATGAAAGAATAGGGGCACCTGGGTGGCTCAGTGGGTTAAGCCTCAGCCTTCGGCTCAGGTCATGATCCCAGGGTCCTGGGATCGAGCCCCCTATCGGGCTCTCTGCTCAGCAGAGAACCTGCTTCCCCTCCTCTCCCTGCCTGCCTCTCTGCCTACTGGTGATCTCGGTCTGTCAAATAAATAAATAAAATCTTAAAAAAAAAAAAATGAAAGAATAAAAGGATAATATAAACCGCTTCTCAGACTTGGCACACAGTTGGTACCCAATAAATTCATTCCCTTCCCTCCTGCTCCCGTGACTCAGCTTCCCTTCCCAGCTCCAAAACCAAAGAGACCCAAAACTCACCCAACTCAGAAATGCCAAAAGGGCCCAGGCAGGGTAGGCAGTAAATAATATCAGTCGGCCCTGAGGTTCCTGGATACTCCTGCTCTCAAGTGCTTGACTGAATTCCATCATCAGCTACAATGGGGCGCTTCTCACCCTCCCCTGCCACACACCTATCTCTTGCTGACTGCCCCCCCCCCCCCCGCGCGCGCGCGCGCCCAATCTACATCTTTTCACTGGGCGGAAGAGACCACCCATAAATCCTCAGGTTTTCTGAAATCCTGCTGGCGTTTCCCCAGCCTGCTGGGACAGGGCAGTGGAAGGTAAATAAGGGTACACAATGGGCATGGTGCTCTGAGGCTGTGCGTACTGGCCAACCCGGCAGCACTCTGACTCTAAGAAAGAGTATCCAGGGGCGCCTAGGTGGCTCAGCCTCTGCCTTCGGCTCAGGTCATGATCCCAGCGTCCTGGGATGGAGCCCCACATCGGGCTCTCTGCTCAGCGGGGAGCCTGCTTCCCTTCCTCTCTCTCTGCCTGCCTCTCTACCTACCTGTGATCTCTGTCAAATAAATAA
>NC_081572.1:50500688-50507433 GCF_022355385.1 Mustela nigripes | reverse complement strand
ATGGGATGGAGCCCCACATCGGGCTCTCTGCTCAGCGGGGAGCCTGCTTCCCTTCCTCTCTCTCTGCCTGCCTCTCTACCTACCTGTGATCTCTGTCAAATAAATAAATAAAACCTTAAAAAAAAAAAAAAAAAAAAAAGAGTATCCGGAGGTGATTTGGGTCACCCTTCAGCATGAAGGCACGGATGTTTCTAACGTTCCCTAGCGTTAGCTGGGTCCTCCTCCCACCCCACTCTACTCCCGGGTCGGCCTGTCCCTCGTTTTCTGGCATTCTGAAGTTGGGTCTTGAGTAGTGTCCATTGTGACAATGCGAAGTCCCAGCGTCCTGGGACCTCCCCGGCCTCCCGACCTCCAGCATTCAGGGAGCGCGTTCCGCCGCTGCTCTGGACCCCAGCCTCGGTTGCGGGCGGCTCGGGGGAGGAAACCGTTTTCGCCACAGAGGAGAAGATAGCATCACCGAACCTCCTGCGCCCTGGCCCCCGACTGCCCGCTGGGGGTGGCGCTTTCCCCGAAGTTTCCTCCGCGAGCCGGCGACCGGAGACCGCACTCCGCAGAACTCCTAGAGCCGTCCCTACGCAGAGCCCCTTAAAACCACGTGCGCATCCGGGGGAGCATCCGGGGGAACCCGCCCCGGGCACCGAGAGGGTCTGGGCAGCCCGGGCGCACGTGTCTCTGGGAATGGCCGGCGTCCTCCAGGCTGGGAACCCGAGCTCGGAGCGCCCCACGCACGCCGCCCAGCAACCGGGGCCTGGAGCTGGCGCTCCTCTGCGGGACTTCGACGGAGCCCCGGGGTCGGGGACGCCGTGCGCCTCACCTGAGCGGGACGCGAATGGCCAGATACCTGTCGACGGCCACGGCCAAGAGACTGAAGATGGAACTCTGCGTGAGCACGAGCACGAAGCAGGCGAGGAAGAGGCAGCTGTGGAAGTCGGTGCAGAAACCCAGGCTGATGGTGATGGCAAAGGGGATGGCGAACAGCCCCACGGCCACGTCCGCCGCGGCCAGCGACACCAGGAAGTAGTTGGTGGGCGTCTGCAGCGCACTCGACGTGCCCACCGCGGCGCACACCAGCACATTGCCAGCCACCGACAGCGCGGCGATGGCCAGCTCCAGCGCCACGTACAGCGCGTCCTCTGCCTCCAGCGGCATGGCCGGGCCGACCCAGCCCCTGTGTCGCCTACCCGGGCCTCGCTGGGCGCGGGGCAGCCGCGTGGGCCCCGCCGGGAACGGCCGGAGCGCCCGCACCACGCGGCCGCCGCTCGCGTCTGACCTGCCAGGCTAGCGCGCCGGGACCCGGGATTCCGGGGGCGGGACCGCGGGGAGGCGGCGACGCCCATTGGCCGGCGCCCCCGCCCGTCTCGGACCCCTCGGCGGAGCACCGCCCCTTCTCCTGGGCCGTGGACCCCTCTGCCCCCGCGCGGGGCCACGCGGGGCTCGGCAGCGCCCGCGGGGGCAAGGGCCGTGGTCCCCAAAGCGTCGTGTGGTGGCGCTCTCCGGCAAAGTCAAGTTCCCCAACTTTCCCTTGGGCTCCAACTCCGTGGGTGTGTCCCCAGCAGTTGCACTGTCTGCCAACCGGCGCGGCGCCAGCAGAGCCCGGATCGCCCAGGAGACTGGGACCCGACTCCGCCCCGGGCGCCCGCCAGTCCCCCCAACCACGCCCCAGCCGTTCCACCAACAGCTCTGGCGCATTGAGGACCTGAAGCTTTTGGGCCTCCCGCTCCCAAACCCTGAGCACCCCACCGGTCAGGCAGAGCCCGCCTTGTAAAGTGGACGACATGCCACAGCGGGCGGGGTGGGGGGAACGAGGGGCCCGAACTCAGACGTTCCCACCTGACCCATCCCTTCGGGTCGCGAAACCCCGACAGCAAGTATGGCTCTGGACCAGTGCGGCTGTGCGCCGCTCCTTCCCTGCACCCGCCAGGCTCCCCAGCTTCACCTGTTCCTCTGCGCTCTCGGCCGAGGCATGGTCCACGTCCTTCGTCCACCCCACCCCCATGCCACAGTTCCCCAGGCCCTCTCTTTGCCCTTCACACCCACCCTGGCTGAACTCAGACTCCAAAGGTGTCGCCCATGGTCCTTACACCCATATCTCCCAAGCCTACCCCGGCCCCAAGTGCCACCTGAGTGCCAGGCCTGAGCACCCCACTGCAGACTATTGAGCTCCCCAAATCCAGCAAGTCCAAAATCAAGCTCCTCTTCATCTTTGCCCCAAACCTGTGCCCTCTCCTTCTGGGACTGGGTTACTGACCTCACCACCCACCTTCTCCACTCTAGGAAGGATGCCCTCACCCTCCTTCATCCTTCCCTGCATCCAAATCAGTTGTGTTACCAATTCTGCTTCCAGAGCTTTCCGTCTCCTCTGCCCAATGCCCTGTCTCCAGCCGGTTTCTCCTCACAGGTGGTTCCCATCATCCCTCCCTCACCTCTGCCCTGGGTCCCACCAACACAATCATTCTAGAACACAGCTGGCCTTGCCATTCCCTGACCCCAAACCCTTTGCCAGCAGTCACCAGACAAGGTCGTTAAAAAAGATGGTCAGGAAACAGAAAAGATGCTTGCAAAATAATCATAAGCAAGTCACCTCCATTAGCCATTTCATGGAGGTGACTGATAAAGGGAGGAGGAATTCTTTTCGGGGTGATGAAAATATTCTAAATGTGGTGATGGCGGCACAGCTCTGTGAATATACTGAAAAACCATTGATCTGTGCACTTTAAGTGGGCGGACTGTATGGTATGTGAATTACATCTCAGCACAGCTATAGGAACAACAGCAAAGGCCCTCAGCCTCCAACAGTCATAACCAGTGCTTTCCGTCTCTGTACTGGGCAACACATTTTCCCAAAGTATTCACAGGTGTCTTGGATGGGCGAGGTTATTATAAAGGATTCTTTTTTCCCCCTGTTTTCCAGGAGGTTTTATTACTTCTATAATGAAAAAAACAAAAACAAAAACAAAAAACAAAAGCACAAAAACCTTGATTTTATGTTAAAATATTAACATAATGCGCAAATGCCATACCCTGGCTGTTGGAAATCTGATACCACCTTCTCCACCGCACCCCGCCCCCCTCCGTTCTGGTAGCAGGATGCTACCAGACACAAACTACTGTTACTGCATAGATGGTGAACAGGAACCTTGGAGAGATCAAGGGACTTATTTATCCAAGTGGGGGTGGGGGAGGGTGAAGGAGTCAGGGGTGGGGGCGAGAGGCTGGATCAGGGACAGCCACGCTCAGGAGAGTGGAGAAAGGAAGACTACCTGAGCAGGGAAGGCTTCAGGAGCAAGGATGGAGTGCTAGGTTGTTCTCCTGGAAGTATGGGGCACCAGCCCCCCGGGGGGGGGGGGGGGGGGGGGGGCGGGGGGGGGGGTGGGGGGGGGCCGGGGGGGGGGGGGGGGCCGGGCCCCCGGGGGGGGGGGGGGGGAGGTGTGCTCTGAGCAGAGGGATGATGGATCGGGGCGTTATCTGGCCGCAGTAGCTGGAGAGCTGGCAAAGGGAGAGGAGACAGTAGAACAGACGCCAGCCAGTCGCTGTGAGTGCTTCCCGTCCACACTGCCTCCAGCCTCCAGGCCCTGGGCTCAGCTCCAGCATTTTCTGTGCCTGGAATCCCCAGTTCCCTTTTTTAGAGCCCAGCATCCTTCAGGAAACTTTCTCCAAATCACCCAAGCAGGAAGGGTGCCCACGCCATGCACGGCTGTGTCCCAGCCCCACCTGCGTTGCAACCTGCTGTGTTACATGTGACTGATGTCTACCTCCGGACACCCAGCGGCGGAGCCTCCCTCTTCTCTTTCCTCTCCCTACCCAACCCCCACCCAGCACAGCGCCCTTCACTCCACCCCCCTTCTCTTCACCAAGTTCACAGGAAACGTATTGAATTATCCTGACTCCATTAACCCCAGTCTGGAACTCACTCCGGGACTGGTCCTTGAGGGTTGCAGTAATGGCAAAGTCAATTGTTGAGAAAACAGGAGAAAAGGTGGAGTCTGAGGGAGTCACGAGGTTTAAATTCTAAGGCAACTGGGGTGAACAGAGCCCATGTCTCAGCAGCAGAGAACCCAGGTTTGATTTCCAACTCTGAGGTTGACCTTGGGCAAGTTAATTAACCTAAGCCACAGTTTCTAAAGTGTAAGATGCGATAATAATACCTACCTTACAGGGGTTGGGCTATATAGGGGCAGGAGGAATCATCTGCCAGGTGACCACCTGTAGCTTCTAGACTCCTTGGAAACTACTGCAGTGATGGGAGCATTTGGTTAAATTAGGAGTAGAGTCCTAGATACCCAAATATGTCTTTAATTGGTCAAAGTGGAAGGGTTCACATTTTGTGAACCAAGTGACCCTCTGTGAACTGAGGTCGACTCCCATTCTCCTATCTCCCATTCCTACTCCATCTTGCCCAAGATGCCAGAAGAGAATCAGGTGCCATCTGGAACGGCCCCAGAGTAGGTGCAGTACCTAGAGATGTTGTCAAAGACCCAGACTATCTCCGCCTTTTGGCTTTGCCGTGTTTCATCTTTGGTTTATTGCCTCATGGTCACAAAAAGGCTGCCACTACTGCAAGCATCCCTTGCTCACACAATGACACTGAAACCCATAAGGGAACTAACGTCCCTGTCGTTTATCACGGGGCAAAAGTCTCAGATCACATACTACCCTAAAACTCTCATGAACACAGGAAATCCATGGAGGGGTGTGTGGAGAGATAAATTTACTAATGTTAGGAATGAAAAAAAAGACATTACTACCAACTATACAAAAATAAAGGGGAGTATGCAGTAATACTGTAAATAATTATGTATGAACAAATAAGATAATCTACATGAGGGGCACCTGGGTGGCTCAGTGGGTTAAAGCCTCTGCCTTCAGCTCAGGTCACGATCCCAGGGTCCTGGGATAGAGCCCCACATTCGGCTCTCTGCTCAGCGGGGAGCCTGCTTCCTCCTCTCTCTCTCTCTGCCTGCTGCTCTGCCTACTTGTGATCTCTGTCAAATAAATAAATAAAATCTTTAAAAAAAAGATAACCTATATGAAATAGACAAATCCCTAGAAAAATGCAAACCACCAAAATCAACCCAAGAAAAATTTAAAAAATATGACTAAATCTATAACAAGTAAAGAGACTTAATTGGTAATGAAAAAAACTTTCCTCAAAGAAAAGTCCAGGTTGGGGCGCCTGGGTGGCTCAGTGGGTTAAGCCGCTGCCTTCGGCTCAGGTCATGATCTCAGAGTCCTGGGATCGAGTCCCGCATCGGGCTCTCTGCTCGGCAGAGAGCCTGCTTCCCTCTCTCTCTCTCTGGCTGCCTCTCTGTCTACTTGTGATTTCTCTCTGTCAAATTAATAAATAAAATCTTTAAAAAAAAAAAAAGAAAGAAAGAAAGAAAGAAAAGTCCAGGCACAGATGGCTTCATTAGCAAGTGCTATGAAACATTTAAAGAAAAATGATACAAATCCTGACAAACTTTTATAAAGGGAGTTTCACAAAATTCATCCCATCTCATTCTATGAGATGATACTACCCCAGAGAAAGGGATAACAAGAAAACTACAAACCAATTGGCCTTATGGATACAGATACAAAAATTCTCAAGTCACAACTGAATCTAGCAACATAGCAAGGATTATACATCATGAATAAGTGGATTCATCCAAGGAATGCAAGGTTGGTTTAACATAGTAAATCAATCTGTGTAATACACCTTACTAATAAAATAAAGGACAAAAATCACATGATCATATTGATAAATACAGAAAAAGCAAATCTAACACCTTTCATGATAAGAAACGATCAACAGAATGAAAAAATAAAAATAGGAGAAAACTTCTTCCATCTACCAAAAGCCATCTAGGGGTGCCCAGTGGCTCAGACAGTTGAGTGGCCAACTCTTGGTATTGGGTTAGGTTGTTATCTCAGAGTTGTGAGACTGAGCCCTGTGTTGGCTCTGTACTCAGCACGGAATCTGCTTGAGATTCTCTCTCTTCCTCTCCTATGGCCCCACTCTCCACTCACGCTCCCATGCCCTCTCTTTCAATAAATAAATAAACAAAATAATAAAAGCCATTTCTGGAAAACTTATAGCCAATAGCATATTTAATGGTAAAAGTTTGAAAGATTCCCCTCTAAGATCAGGAGCAAGACCAGGATGTTCACTCCTGCCACTTAAATTCAGCATTGCATTGGTGGTTCTAGGAAGGACAGTGAAGCAAAAAGAAAAATAAAAAGGAGTAATAAGGGAGGGGGGAGCACCTGGCTGGCCCGGTCAGTAGATCATGTCTCTTGATCTTGGGTGACTTGGGTGACTTACTTAAAAAATAAATAAATAGAAATAAGAGGCACCCAGACTGAAAAGGAAGAAGTAAAAATATCTCAATTCGCAAATGCCATTACCTTGAATATAGAAACTCTAAGCGATCCACAAAAACAAAAAACAAAAACAACTATTGGAACAAATAAATGAGTTTAGCAACATTGTAGTATACAAGGTTGGTATCTTATTAAAAATATAAAGCCAACAGTATTTTCATTTGATAGCAATGAACAATCCCAAAAATGAAATTAAGAACACAATTCCAGGGGCTCCTGGGTGCCTCAGTGGGTTAAAGCCTCTGCCTTTAGCTCAGGTCATGATCCCGGAGTCCTGGGATTGAGCCCCACATTGGGCTCTCTACTTAGCAGGGAGCCTGCTTCCTCCTCTCTCTGCCTGCCTCTCTGCCTACTTGTGATCTCTGCCTGTCAAATAAAAAAATAA
>NC_081572.1:50494408-50500588 GCF_022355385.1 Mustela nigripes | reverse complement strand
ACAGAGAGAGATCACAAGTAGGCAGAGAGGCAGGCAGAGAGAGAGAGGAGGAAACAGGCTCCCTGCTGAGCAGAGAGCCCGATGTGGGACTCGATCCCAGGACCCTGAGATCATGACCTGAGCCGAAGGCAGCGGCTTAACCCACTGAGCCACCCAGGCGCCCCAAAATAAATAAAATCTTAAAAAAAAAAAAAAAAAAGAACACACTGAGGTGTCTGGGTGGTTCAGGCGGTTAAATGTGTCTGACTCTTGGTTTTGGCTCAGGTCATGATCTCCTGGGTTGTGGGATCAAGCCTTGAGTCAGGCTCCCAACTCAGCAGGGAGTCTGCTTGAAAGATTCCCTCCCTCTGTTGCCCACCCCCTGCTCCTGCTCTCTCTCTCTCTAAAAATAAATAGATAAATCTTAAGAAAAAGAGCACAATTCCATTTACAATAGCATAAAAAAGAATAAAATTTGTAGGAATAAAATTAACTAAAGAAGTGTAAGACTTTACAATGAAAACTATAAAACATTACTGAAAGAAACTGATGAACGCCTAAGTAAATGGAAAGACATCCCATGTTCATGGATCTGAAGACTTAAAAAATCTGATTAAAATGGCAGTACTACTCAAATTGATCTATATGTTCAATACAATCTCTTTCAAAATACTTGCTGATTTCCTTGCAAAAACTGAGAGGCTAATCCTAAAATTTATATGGAAATGCAAGGGACTGGAATAGCCAAAACAATCTTTGGGGGGAAAAAAAGGCAAAGTTGGAGAACTGATATTTCCTGATTTCAAATCTTAATGCAAACCCACAGTAATCAAGACCAGGTGGTTCTGGCACAAAGGCAGATATATAGATTGCTGGAATAGAACTGAGAGTCCAGAAATAAGCCCTTACATTTATGGTCAGTTGATATTCAGCAAAGGTCCCATCGCAATTAAACGGGGGAAAGAAAGGCCTTTTTAGGGCGCCTGGGTGGCTCAGTGGGTTAAGCCTCTGCCTTCGGCTCAGGTCATGATCTCAGGGTCCTGGGATAGAGGCCCACATCAGGCTCTCTGCTCAGCGAGGAGCCTGCTTTCTCCTCTATGCCTGCCTCTGCCTCTCTGCATACTTGTGATCTCTCTCTCTCTCTGTTTCAAATAAATAAAAATAAAATCTTAAAAAAAAAAAAAAAAAAAGAAAGGCCTTTTTAACAAATGGTGCTGGGACAACTGGATAGCCGCATGCAAAAGAATGAAGTTGGACCCTTACTTCATACCCTACATAAAGGAATGGATCCAAAGCCTAAACATAAGAGCAAAACCTATAAAAATATTTAGAAGAAAACATAGAAATATATATGGTGACCTTGGATTAGGCAACAATTTCTTAGATATGACACCAAAAGCCCAAGCAACCAAATAAAAAATAAACAGGACTTCATCAAAATTTAAAACTTTTGTACATCAAAGGGCATCATGAAGACAGTGAAAGATAGTCCTCAAATTGGGAGAAAATATTTGCAAATCATGTATTTGATTTACAAGAATCTAGAACTTTTCCGACTCAATGACAAAATGACAATCCAATTTTTTTAAATGGGCAAAGAATTTGAACGGACACTTCTCCAAAGAAGATACACAAAAACAAGCCCCATAGCTTGTAACTTGCTGCTACGCAGACAGGTGAGTGGCTGAGGCTGACTGACCTTGCCCAGAGCCACCACACATAGCCGGTGAGTGGCAGAGCTGTCTCTGAAACTAGGTTCATATGCATTCTGGCTGCCCTCCTGGCAATGCCCACATCTGCCCCATGCAAAGACAGATCTCCCTGCAGATCCTCAGTAATGAAAAGGCCACTGAAGTTTTTCTTAGATCTGTGGTTTCTTTCTGATATCAGGGGACTTTAAGGAGATCAGATCTCCGGTTACACAGAAAGGATGCCAGGGAGGACTTCTGGAACAGGACGAAGAGCTGCCCCCGGGGTGACTTCCGGCTCAGGCCCTTAGGAAAGCTGGGCGGTTGAAGCACTGGGCTCCAGGGATAAGATGTCTGGTGAGGTAACATGGAAATGGAATCTGGACACCCTACTTCCCTCCTCTTTTCTTTCCTGCCTGCGTGGCCCCCAAATTGTGCCGAATTCTGCTCATTCTCCTCTGGGTGCAGCACCAGCGCACTGGGTACCCTTCCAGCCTAAGCACCTTTCCTTCAGGGCATGGAGGACCAGGAATAAGGCTGACAGTCACCATTCTGGGCCCAGGCAGGCTGACCGTGTCTCCCTCCTATCACCTGTGAGCCTCCGGCCTCTTCAATCTCTCTTCTGGGAAGCTTGTTCTATTTTCCACCAAATGCTCAAGCTGCAAGCCTGTATCCCGTCTCTGGGGACTTCTGCAGTTCCTTTATCTGAAATGAGGCACTTGTGTCTGTAGCTGACTTCAGAGACCTCAGGTGGTAAATGTCATTTTTCACCAGTGCGGTTTGTGAAGCACATGGTGGGAGGAGGCTGAAAAGTGCTCAGGAAATTTTAGAATCCATTAATCGTTTCTTCGCTGCATATTTGAGCTATTCATTCCCCATTTATAACCGTTAGTTACTTCATGCTCCCAGGAGAAGGGTGGGCATTACCTCAAGCCAAGCGCTCAGTACCATCACTACCAAGAATTTTAAGAGATGCCTGCTGCGCTGCTCCCTAACTCTGCTGCAATAACCCACCTTTCTGGGTCGCCAGCAGATCCACAGTCTGGCAGAATCAGCCACGCCTCAGAGGATGAGCCGTGACCGGTCTAAGCCTATCAGACGATCCCTTTCCCCTCTGCCAGCGATTGGCCTAAGGGGTGGTCACATGACTAACTCTAGCCAATAGGATGCAAGGGGAGTAGGCCATGCCCTTTGCAACGCTTCCTTCCCTTCCTGCTTTGGACGCCAATGTGTTTCTTGAGCTTTGGCAGCTATGTTGTGATCATGAGGAAACAGATACGAGGTGGAAACCAACACAATGAAGGTGATGGGACAAAGATGGATGAAACAGCGTGGGTCCCCGAACACCTCTTTGAACGTCCCTGCTGACCCCAAGAGCAACTCTCTCTGGCTTTCTTGTTCTTATAGCTGTTCTTATAACTTATAACTAGAACTGTCCCTAAGGAATAAGCCACCGTTGGCCCATGTTTTTCTGGAACCTACAGCAAAGAGTCCTATGGAATTCATAGCTAGAGATGTTTTGGGTCAAGGAAATCTTAGTTCTTGGCTCAGCCGTTCAGACAGAACTTCTTGGAAGACAAAGCAGGCCGGGACGCCAGAGCTTAGAATGGGGCCAGCCAGCTCTGTGGAAGGACAGGGACCACCGCTTCATCTCTCTGTGCCTTTGTTTCCTCAGTCCTGAGATGACAGGGTTACATCCAATGACCTCTAAGCTTTCTTGCCCCTCCCACCTCCTAGTAATCAGAGCCCAGCACAGAAAATAGTAGGAAGCAGGAGAGAACACAGTAGGGGAGCCAGCACCTGCTCCAGCCTCTCTTCGGCTCCCCCTCCGCTCTTCTGGCATCTGAAGTGACAGCTCGGGTTTGGGGGAAGAGAAGATAATGGAAACAGACTTGCCACCCCTTAAGCATAAAGGTTGTGCAGGGTGGGAAGGTAAAACTGTGGGCTCAGGATAAAATCTAGTGGTGCTGGCCCTGGCCAAGTCTGCTGGGTCTGTTGTTAATGTTTTGGTTTCATAGATTGCAAAAATGACATAAGCTCTCAGCACAGAGGTAAATTTACAGAAGTGTTTCAGATGGTAAAAGCGCCTCTCCCAACCTCCCGAATTCTACCCTTCCCCGGCTGGGTCTTGAGTATTGTTCCAGAGGTTTTTGTGTGTGCATACAAACATACATACATGTGCCATGTATGACATAATCAGAGATACCAGTGATGACATATCCTGTTACAACGTGAAAAAGACATGGGACCTGGGATTAGTGAAATGGAGCATATGCACTTACATAAACACAGATTTCTGAAGAGCAAAAGTAGACCCATACTTTAAGAAGCCTGTTTTCAACACCGTATCTTAGGGACATTCCTCTGAGAACAATGTGTCCTTGTCCTTCTAGTATCTATTGTTCCATACTGATTGACTGAGGGGAGAGAGGGAGAGTGCGCATGAGCAGGGAGAGGGGCAGAGGGAGAGAGAGAAGCAATTTTTTCCCATTACCCTTGTCTATAGCTCTTCCTGAGCAGAAGTGGGGTAAATTTCCACAACTGGGAACACTGTATTAAGAGGGTCATATAGGGGCACCTGGATGGCTCAGCTGGTTAAGCATCAGACTCTTGGCATCGGCTCAGGTGGTGGTTTCAGGGTCCCAAGATCTAGACCAGCACTGGGCTCTGTGCTCAGTGCAGTCTGCTTCAGACTCTCTTTCCCACCCCTCTTTCTCTCTCTCTCAAATAGATAAATAAAATATTTTTAAAAAACGTTCATGTAGGGGGCGCCTGGGTGGCTCAGTGGGTTAAGCTGCTGCCTTCGGCTCAGGTCATGATCTCAGGGTCCTGGGATCGAGTCCCGCGTTGGGCTCTCTGCTCAGTGGGGAGCCTGCTTCCTCCTCTCTCTCTCTGCCTGCCTCTCTGCCTACTTGTGATCTCCCTCTGTCAAATAAATAAATAAAATCTTAAAAAAAAAACAAAAACAAAAAAACAAACGTTCATGTAGGGATGCCTGGGTGGCTCAGT
Source organism: Mustela nigripes (assembly GCF_022355385.1). Taxonomy (NCBI): domain Eukaryota; kingdom Metazoa; phylum Chordata; class Mammalia; order Carnivora; family Mustelidae; genus Mustela; species Mustela nigripes. The sequence continues at coordinate 50,495,912 of NC_081572.1, read as the reverse complement.
GGGTTAAGCCTCTCCCTTCGGCTCAGGTCACAGTCCCAAGGTCCTGGGATCGAGCCCCGCATCGGGCTCTCAGCTCGACAGGGAGCCTGCCTTCCCCCCCACTCTGCCTACTTGTGATCTCTGTCTGTCAAATAAATAAATAAAATCTTAAAAAAACCAAAGGTTCATTTAATTAACATTTTTATGTTTAGCACTAACATAACGTACTAACACTGCGACATCACTCTCCAGACACTACCCATTTAGTCTTTGCCAACAGTGTATGTGTATGTGTATCCATCTCTGTGTAATTTTGCCCAAATCAAACATTATCAATTTTTTATTTCTTCCAGCCTGATAAGTAAATGGATATATCATCACTGCTTTGTTTTACAATTTTTTGCTTTCTAGTAACGTCGTTTCCTGTGAATTTTACTAATATTTTTTAAAAGATTTTATTTATTTGACAGAGAGAGAGAGAGAAATCACAAGTAGGCAGCGAGGCAGGCGGAGGGGGAGGGAAAGCAGGCTCCCCGCTGAGCAGGGAGCCTGATGTGGGGCTTGATCTCAGGACCCTGAGACCGTGACCCGAGCCGAAGGCAGAGGCTTAACCCACTGAGCCACTCAGGTGCCCCGATTTTTACTAATATTCTGCACTTTTTTTTTAAGATTTTATTTATTTATTTGACAGAGAGAGATCACAAGTAGATGGAGAGGCAGGCAGAGAGAGAGATAGAGGGAAGCAGGCTCCCTGCTGAGCAGGGAGCCCGACTCAGGACTCGATCCCAGGACCCCGAGATCATGACCTGAGCCAAAGGCAGCAGCTTAACCCACTGAGCCACCCAGGTGCCCCATATTCTGCACTTTTTTCTATGAACTGCCTGCAGATCTAGTTTTTTCAACTGGACAGTTTGTCTTATCCATTTTTAGGGGTTCTTTGTACATCAGTTATTATGTAGTGAACATTATGTATTGCCTGCTATGAACTGTTAATTTTTCTTCTCAGTCTCTTTTTACTTTTGGTAATGGCATCTTTTGTCATATTTTATTTTTTTTAAAACATTTTATTTATTTGACAGAGAGTGTGCACACGTAGGGGTAGCAGCAGGCAGAGGGAGAGGGAGAAGCAGGGTCCCCGCTGAGCAGGGAGCCCGATGTGGGGCTTGATCCCAGGACCCTGGAATCATGACTTGAGCCGAAGGCAGATGTTTAACCAACTGAGCCACCCAGGCACTCGAAGTTTTTCATTTTATGTAGTTAAAGGGGTCAGTCTGTTTCTCCATTTATGGGTTCTGGGTTTTTGTGTCTTAATCAGTTAAGAATCTAATTTGCGGGGCACCTGGGTAGCTCAGTGGGTTAAGCCGCTGCCTTCGACTCAGGTCATGATCTCAGGGTCCTGGAATCGAGTCCCGCATCGGGCTCCCTGCTCAGCAGGGAGCCTGCTTCCCTCTCTCTCTCTCTGCCTGCCTCTCTGTCTACGGTGATCTCTCTCTGTCAAATAAATAAATAAAATCTTAAAAAAAAA
>NC_081572.1:50379440-50494308 GCF_022355385.1 Mustela nigripes | reverse complement strand
CTCTCTCTCTCTCTGCCTGCCTCTCTGCCTACTTGTGATTTCTGTCAAATAAATGAATAAAATCTTAAAAAAAAAAGAAAAGAATCTAATTTGCTTTTTTTTCCCCCTCCCCTACCCCAGCTGCGAGGTGCCCCCCCCCCCACTGTGGTGCCGGGTCCTCTTCTATCTTCTCCCTATGGGTGGAAACACCTTTTTGCTCAGATCCCATGTTCCCCCGTCCTAAGTACTTAGGTACTTAAAGGATGTCCTTAAGCAGGTTCTGGACTGCTCTGATTAATGTAATCTATTTCCCCCCCTCCTCCCTCAGTGGTATGATACTCTAAAGTACTGCATCTTGGGACACCTGGGTGGCTCTGTGGGTTAAGTGTCTGCCTTGGGCTCAGGTCATGATCCCTGGGTGCCCGATCCAGTCCCATATCCGGCTCCATGCTCAGCAGGGAATCTGCTTCACCCTCTACCCCTCCCCCACCTAGTGTGCTCTCTCTCAAATAAATAAAATGTTTAAAAACAAAAGTATGGCATCTTTATGGAATGTTTTGATATCTGGCAGGGCGTGTCCTCCACTGTTAATCAGATTGTTCTTGACCCTATTCTCTGGGAGCTCAGACTCCTTTGTCAGGTTCCCAGCAGGCGCTGCAGCTGAACACTCCAGGTGAATATTATGGAGTTTGGCAGACACTATTTTCCCTGAATGAAAAAATCTGGACATTTTAATGATAGTTTTGAGATTTGGCTCTTGAGTCTGAGGTCAGGAAAATAATCAGAGTGCTGGGGCCTGCTGTTTGTGAGAATGTGGGCTTGTTGCTGAGCCCCAAGCTAAGCTCACTGCCCATTTGGCTCTGCTCCACCCAATGCAAATCACCACCCTTGGGAATTGAGATGCCTCCGGGTGAGATCCAGTGTGGCACTGAGTAAGCAAAGGTCCTTTCTGAGAGGCACCCACCAGCAGCCCCCCACCCAGGGATTCCCTGGGGGCCCTCATGCCTCCTCTCTGGCCAGAGCCCCTCATGGAGACCTAGGGGCCAGGAGACAGATTCTGATCTCATGTGTGGCCACAGTGCTATGAAGTAGACTTGGGTTCCCCAAACTGACTTAAAAAAAAACAACAACAAAGGGGCACCTGGGTGGCTCAGTGGGTTAAAGCCTCTGCCTTCAGCTCAGGTCATGATCCCAGGGTTCTGGGATCAAGCCCCCCCATCTGGCTCTCTGCTCAGCAGGGGGCCTGCTTCTCTTCCTCTCTCTCTCTGCCTGCCTCTCTGCCTACTTGTGATCTCTCTGTCAAATAAATAAAATATTTAAAAAATTTTTTTACCATTTCTTTCTCTTTTTTTATTACTTTTTATTCATTCATTGGAGAGAGAGGGAACACAAGCAGGAGGAGTGGGAGAGGGAGGAGCAGGTTTCCCGGCAAACAGGGAGCCCAATGTGAGGCTCCATCCCAGGACGCCAGGATCATGACCTGAGCTGAAGGTAGACACTTAAACCGCTGGGCCCCATGTGAATCATTTCTGAGTGCAGAGCTCAGGGTCATTAAATCCATTTGGCATGTTGCGCAACCATCACCATCCTCCATCTCCAGGGCTTCTTCATCTTCCCCAACTGATACTGTCTAATTCCCCATCCCCTTCCCCCCAGCCCTAGCAACCACCCTTTGATTTTCTGTCTCGAGGAATCGAATGACTCCAGGTGTCTCTTATCTGTGGAATCAAACAGTCCTTGTCCTCTGTTGACTGGCTTATTTCACTTTGCATAATGTCGTCCAGGTTCATCCCTGTTGGAATGTGTGTCAGGATTGCCTTCCTTTTTCGGGGCTGAGTAATATTCCATGGCTGGCTCGGCTGGCTGGAATGCCTGTCTTCCAGCTGTAGTGAGTAATGCTGCTGGAAGGGGGTGGGCAGATGGTTCAGTATCTTCTTTGGTGATGGATGTTATAGCCCAGGCTCCTCTTGGGATCCACCCAGTGCTCCTGGGCTTGTCTGGGGGTTCCACTCCAGACTCCTATCTGGAAAGTGCTCCTGACTCTCCAGATTTGAGGTACATTCCCATCTCATGGTCCACACTGTTGTGATCTCCACATGGCTCAAAACATTCTGTCAAATGAACCGAATGTCCACTACTTTCTGACCCTCAAATTTTCCCCAGGCCCCGGGGAATTCATGGTATCACCAGAAAATGCCAGAAAATTGACCTCTTCTCTGAGGCATCGGCTCCCCACCCTCACTTGCTGCCCTGCAGCTCCCGCTGGAAGGGGGCGAATTTCCTCTCCCTTCTCCTGCATCCCAGAGGACCCAAGCTGACCAAGTTCCCCTCTGAACTCCCCAGGGATATTCCTCCCCTCCCCTTTTCAAGGAAGCATTTCCCTCGGAAAAGTGAGCTTCTGACCATAGCACCCTCCACCCCTTCTTACTGCGGTCACGTGCTTATCTCCGGACCACTCTGCCCACTTCCCAGATGGGCTCTGCCTCCTCCACACCCTTCTTTGTCTCCCAGCCACCTGGGCCACTGGGGCCACCGCCATCCCGGTGCGCTCCTCTCAGTCACACCACCGGGCTCCAGAACCTCTGCTCCCACCACTGCGTGCAGGCTTCCAGACCTTTCCTCTGCCAACCACTCCCCACCTCCACCTGCCCTCCTGGCACCAGCTGTGGAATAACCACGTGTGTCCCCACAGCTTGGCTCCCGCCCACTGCCTGGGCCTCCTGCGGGATTTCCCTGCCTGCCCTGCGCCCAGGCACAGTCTTGCCCCTTGGGGCCCCGCTGCCCGAGAAGCTGCCGCCGCCACCGCCCCCATTCCCCCTGCACCCCCACATTTTCCCTTGCTCCGGACTTGTCCCCCAAGAGCATCGAGATGTGTGGTCTCCTGTCTAAATTAAGAAAAGAAAAGAAAAAACCCTCCCTGACCCCACCGTGCCCTTCTAGCCATCTCACCTTTTCTCTGTCCCGCTCCAAAGAAGGGTCTCCGCTGGTGCCAGTGTCCTTCCCGCTCACACACAGTCTGGAACAGCCACCAGCAGCGCGTGGCGCGTCACAGCCAGTGCCCCTGCCATGTTGGCACCAGTGCGCAGGCGCATCCTGCCAGCTCATCAGGCAGCGTCGGTCACGTGGTCACTCCTTAGCGGCTCCAGCTTAGGAGATGCCAGGCCCCGCCCCCACCCCAACCCCCCAACCGACCCGGCACCCAGAGCCTTTGGGGCTCTCAGTCCTCTACCCCCAGGGGCTCCCCCAGTGATTCCTCCAGCCCCTCCGGCTGTTGTGCATCGGAGGACCCCAGAAACCACGCAACCACGGTTTTCTTTTTTCTCCTGGGCTCGGGACCCCTGTATTCCCTGTTGACCTCATTTTCCCAACCAACCTGCCTCCTAATTTCTCCCGAGTCTCCAGTTCAGCATCCGGTGCCAGGGGTGGTCAAGGGCCGAGTTCCCACCTCCGTGGGTCATCCTTGATGCCTCTCTCTCAGTGGCAGCATCTGAGTCCAGTGCATCTGCCCTGCCTGAAACCTATTCCAGGTCTCCCTGCTTCCGCTATCATCCTGCCTAAGCTCCCTCGCCTCTCACCTGAGCTGTAGGGACCTCCTGGCCAGGTTTATTTTATTCTTTTATTTCCTTTTATTTTTTTACACTTTTATTCAAAGCTCTCCGATTACTTCTTTTTTGTTGTTTTAAAGATTTTATTTATTTATTTGATAGAGATCACAAGTAGGCAGATAGGCAGGCAGAGAGGGAGAACAGGCTCCCTGCTGAGCAGAGGACCCAATGCGGGGCTCGATCCCAGAACCCTGGGATCATGACCTGAACTGAAGGCAGAGGCTTTAACCCACTGAGCCACCCAGGCAACTCCTCCAATTACTTGTGATAAGGACTGGGAGGTTCTTACCTATCTCTTCCAGCCAGCCATCTTACCCATTTTTCTGTACACACTGGCCTTCCTGCTATGTCCCCAACACACACACACACACACACACACACACACACACAGCTCTGCACCCCCCCGCCCCCCCGCCCAAGCCAACACAGCTAGCATATTCCTGCCATGGGACCTTTGCATGTGCTGTTCCCCCTAGCCCATCAAAACTCTTCCAAACATTTTCATATGTCTCCCTCACCTCTCTTTCAGGTATTTGTTCAAATGTTGTCACCTACGCAAAGAACCTTTCTACCAAGAACCTTCCTAGGAGAGCACCTGCCCCCAGTGGGGCGCTAGATTTCTTTCCCTCTGCACGGCTTTTCTTCCTGGTGCTTATCAATACATGTTATCTTGTACATTCTTCTGTTTCTCATCTGCCTCCCCTACCAAAAGGTTGACTCCAAAAGGACCCCAGCTGAGTCGCCTTACTCACTCTTGTATCTGCAGCACCTGGCATTCTGCCTGGCACAGAGGAGCCCTGGGGAACATTTGCAGATGAATCCAGGGTTGCTCAGAAATGTGAGGCTGAAAAGCACTGAAGTAAAGAAAACAAACACCGGACTACTGCTTATTCAGAGCCAAACGCACCCAGCTATCTCAAATGATAAGGTAGTGAGTTCTCCTGCCTCCCACGCTTTACCTCAAATCTACCTGGTTTTTATACTTTAGCAAAGGAGATTACAAGTGATGTGGTTTGAAGTGTTGATGTTGGAGCTGATGGCCAAGACAGACGTCTTTGGTGCAAAAGACGGTGGTTTTATTAAAGCACGGGGACAGGGCCCTGTGGGCAGAAAGAGTGCACTGGGGGTGTGCAGTGTGACTGAATATGTACTTTGGAGCTGGGGGAGGTAAGGACTGTTGGGTCCCCCAAAAATTGGGTACCCCAGTAATGGGTTTTTGATTAAAGGAGTGAGACTGATACAAAGCGAAGGTCAAGCAAAGCTTTATTTCGCGCCAAGCATCAGGAACCAGACTTGCCAGCCGGGGCCGCACCTCTTACAGAGAGGGCTACGACCCCTCCCTGCTTTCCAGACTAACTTTTATAGAGCACAGGCCATGTGGTTGGGCCTGGCCACACACACAGGTGGCCAATAAGATTGTAACACACACACAGGAAACTCCACAGTGATGCTAGCTAGGCAACCAACTAAATTACAATTTACCCTAGTAGACATTTGAACCAGCCTATCCCACCTTGGTTAGGATTGGCGCCAAAAGGCTCCCAAAGGGTGGGGGCCCATACTCCTTGGTAGCTAGGAGACAGTATGGGCACCCACTGATTGAATACCTCCACCTGGCTAGACCCACCCTTGTATTTGGACTTTGTTACGTGGGACTGGTTTCCTGGACTTGCTTTTAAGTAAGTTCCCCTGGGGGTGGGGGGTGGGAAAAGTTAATTTAAGTTTTACAACAAAATGGCAGTTCAACCGGGGTGGGGCTGTTCTGGCTGAATAGGCCCTTACAGGACAAAGGGAGGTTTCCAAAAGGACTGTCAGGTGCCGCAGAAGACTCCTAGGATCCTGGAGGCCTGGCCGCCATCAAGCTAAGGTGTTTTTTCTCTCGCAAGGTATTGACAAGAAGACAGTTGGGGCTGGGGCTGGGTGGCTCAGTCAGTTAAGTGTCCGACTCTTGATTTCCACTAAGGTGATGATCTCAGTGGGGAGCCTGCTTGAGATTCTCTGTCTCCCTCTGCTTCTGCCCCTGTTCCTACCCCCTTCTCTCTCTTTTCAAAAAGATAAAAATAAAAAATAAATCTTAAAGAAAAAAAGGCGGTTTGGAGTTCCTGGAGGAATATTATACTCTGCTTATCTCAAGTATTTGTCAGCGGGCTGCAGGTTATAAGGATGTGTAATTTTATCTACATTCCCTTCTGCCTTAGTTCCCCACATCCCTTAGAGGGGAGGGTGATGTTAGGAGTCCAGGAACCTGAGTCTATGGGTTTCTAGAAGTTAGGCTATTGATAAGATTGCTTTGTGGGTTGTTTTTTTTTTTAAGATTTTATTTATTTATTTGACAGAGCACAAGTAGGCAGAGGCAGGCAGAGAAAGAGAGAGGGGGAAGCAGGCTCCCTGCCAAGCAGAGAGCCCAGTGTGGGGCTCCATCCCAGGACCCTGAGATCATGACCTGAGCTGAAGGCAGAGGCTTAACCCAGCAAGCCATCCAGGGGCCCCAGTGGGAGCACTCCTTTGTAACCTTGTGCCTGGGAAGAACTTTCAAGCTTTGACTTAAAACCGAAAGGCACAAAAGAAAAGATAAAAATTTTAAAACTCTGCCTGGCAAAAAAACAAAGCACCAAAGACAACTGGCCAGCTGGGGGAAACTATTTGCATCTCAAATTGCAAACATTGTTCTTTAACATATAAAAAGCTCCAAGATAAGATTTCTAAACACTCAGTGAGACTTGGGGGCAAAGGATAAGAGAAGACAATTCACAGAAAGAAACGCAAATAGGATTTCAAAGCACAGCCAGGCTCATTCATAATAAAATGCAAATTAAAATGAAATTCTGATACCACTTCTCCTCTATCAGATGGGCAAAAATCCCGAGATCTCATACGCAACCTGTTGTGTGCGCCAGCCTGGGTTAAAGAGACACCTCCGCCTTTACTGATGGGAGAAGCCCGCCCAGTTCCTACAGAGGCAATTTGGCAGTTTATGTCCAAAGCACAAATGCGTGTACCCTTTGGCCCTACAAATTACACGTTTGAAACTTACGCAGATGAACCTATCTGTACACGTATATATGAATAATCACAGCATTGATGTAATCGATTGCAAGAGACTGGAGACAACCCCGATGTTTTTCATCACCTATGGGGTGTCCCAGTTTGCCTGGGAGAGTGTACACCTTTGGTTCTATATAACGAATCACAGAGAACCCCATTTTCACTTTCAAAAGTGTCTCTGTTTGGAGGATAGATCATAGGGCTGAGTGGGGACTAGGTAAATAATTTATGCTGCCCCAGTACAATGGAGGACCAGACAGCAGAAACAGAGTGAGAAATGCTCTCCACATATTTACAGGGAAATGTCTCCAGACACTATAGGAAGGGAAAAGAAAAAGCGTGATACAGAACAATGCACACAGCATGCACTTTTCGGGTTAAAAGCAGGGGTGGGGCGTGGGTGAGGAGATACAATACTATTTCCATTTGCCTGTACACGCATGGCACTCCGGAAAGGAACACAAAATAACTGATAACATGGTTATCCGTGCGCATTTGCACGGAGAGGGGAGGAGAGACTGAGTAGTTGGGGGAGTTTTCATTGTTCCATCTTTTCATATTTTTAAATTTTTGAACCAAGTAAAAGTAAGTTTTTGAACCTATTCAGGGACTTAAGCCTTTTTTTTTTTTTTTTTGAGATTTTATTTATTTATTTGACAGACAGAGATCACAAGCAGGCAGAGAGAGAGGGAGAAGCAGGCTCCCCTCTGAGCAGAGAGTCCAATGCGGGGCTCAATCCCAGGACCCCGGGATCATGACCTGAGCCAAAGGCAGAGGCTTTAAGCCACTGAGGGATGCCCAGGGACTTAAGCTTTAAGATGCAGAAGAATATACATTGTCACGAGGCTTCTAGGGGCCCACACAATGTTGATTCTTTTGTAACATGGTCCCAATTTTTGGCTAGTCTTAACCACTCTTTGCCTAAAACACTACATTTCCCAGTCTCCTTTGCAATTAGGGATAGCCATGGGACTAAATTTGGCCTGATGAAGTAAACCGTGTTTCATAGGTTTTCTGGAAAGACTTCAAGGGGACAGGGCAAGTCTTCCTTAATCCTCCCACCTGGAACACAGCTGTGATGGCTGGAACTCTGACAGCCGTTTTAAGTCATGAGGACAAATGCCATCCACTCTGGGATGTCAGAGTGGAAAGGAGCCTGGGTCCCTGATCATTTTATGGCTATAACATCGTTGGACTTTCTACCTCTGGACGTCTTTTGTGTGTGTGTGAGAAATAAGTAAGCTTTTTTTTTTTTTCCTAACTGATATATCAATACATCAGCACCCCAACAAAATACTGAAAAGATGTTAATTTTGGTAAAACATGTTTTCTGTGATGCCAAGAGATTTTTAAATTTTCTTTGTGCTTTTGGTATTCTCTGTACCAAACACCTGTTTTTGTAACAAGGTCACTTGAAACTACTAGCATCGACACAACTCTAGGAAATGGATCTTCCAGCTTCGGGTTTTGTGGCAGGAGGACTTTCCATTTCAAAGGACGTGATGATGATGAGGGGTACCGTGTGTCAAAGCCACTCACAGGGGTTTCTAGCAGCGGGGACCTCATTGCCTCTCTGACGTTGCAGGACACGCTCAGGGCCTAAAAGGGGAGGATCAGCCGTGTGTTGATTTAACTTGTGAACAGGACCTAGAAGATGCTTGATGCCAGGTCTGATCCAGGTTTGCCAAATCCCCTGGCTCTCTTTGCCTGCTCTCTGCCGGGAAACAAGTTTCCATTGTCTTGCAGACTGTAGGAAGCAGGAGGAGAATCCTCCGGGCCTGTGGCCATGGACGATGACATTCTTGTGGATTCCTGGCTGACTCCGTCTGGGAATAGAAGGCCAGCACACATGCTTGGAGCCCAGTGTTGGTTTCCCCTATTGCCGTGCTTGAACCGCTCCAGGGAGAACCTTTCCAGAAATGTGTTGAGAGGGGCTCTGAGGTCAGTTACAAATGCACCACCTGATTTTCTGTCCCCCAATGCCAGCTGTTGGGCAATCCATGATTCACCCTTTTGGCCTGGTGCTTCTCCAGCTGGGCTCCCGTCCTCTGAGGGGTCAGGGTTCTCAGCACCACGGGACCTATCTCCATGATGAGATGATGAAACTGTCCGGCGTGTTAAACTCACTCGAAGGTCTTTATGGGGAAAGGCACCATTTTTATATACAACTACCATGGGTGAGGGTTCTGAGGGAAATGTGGAATTCTAAGCATTTTCAAGACTTCAAATGAAACACGGAAGCCTTCAAAATAAAAGAACTCAAATCAGTCTTGAAGGGCATGGCCTCAAATTTGGCTCTGAGACCCTGAGGGGCTGTGTGGGTTTGCTATGGGAACGGGCCCAAAACCCAGGCTTAAAGGATTTCAAGCTCAGACTCATTGTAAATATCTGGGCACTGAAATACACCTCATCTTGTCTAAACAAATTCACTCAGTCCCTTCAGGAAGAAAGGGCTTTATTAAAGGTAGCTGGGGAAACTCGGTCTTTCCCTACCCTTACGTCCAGCCGGCTGTCCCAGCCTTCTCCTGGCTCCCACCCCAGCCTAGAGAGACCTGCCTTACCTTCTACCTCCCACCTTTCCGTGCATATCTGCTGGCCCCTTACCCACCCCCAGATGCTCCCTGTCTCTCCAGTGTGCCTGGGATACCTTGTAGTGCATGGGAGGTAGGTACAGATAGGAACCCCAAAATGACACCCCTGGCCGGATTTGCTGTCCATCTGGCAGTGATCCTAGATGAAAAATGAAGGCTGCACTGAGAAGTTATTTCAGGGGAACATGATTTATTTATTTATTTATAAAAAGGCTTTATTTATTTATTTGTTTGTTTGTTTTTAAAGATTTTATTTATTTATTGGACAGAGAGATCACAAGTAGACAGAGAGGCAGGCAGAGAGAGAGGAGGAAGCAGGCTCCCCGCTGAGCAGAGAGCCCGATGTGGGGCTCGATCCCAGGACCCTGAGATCATGACCTGAGCCGAAGGCAGAGGCTTAACCCACTGAGCCACCCAGGCGCCCCAGGGGGATGTGATTTAATCGGGGTCGAGGGAATGCTTCTCGAAGGCGATCTTACCTTATTCAGGGGACCCTAGGGCGAGCAGGAGTCAGACAGGTAAGGGACAGGGGCAGGGGCAGGGATCACTCAGGTGACTGTCACCGCCTCAGGAGGCTGTGTCCAAGGCTTTGGCTGGACCTGCTGAGTCAGGCCATCCAAACTGATTCTGAACGTGGCCTGCAAAAGGCCACTGGGCATTTACAAGGCGCCTCCAAGGAGCGGCTGTGGCTGTGCGACCGGGTGGTACGTTTTCCTTCCCGGGGAGGAGATGGGACAGGTGGAAAAGCTAGACAGCCTGGAAATGCAGGTGTTCACAGCTACCAGTTAGGTTCGCACCAGCATGAGCAGAAACGAACCTTCCCATTGAACACCAGGAAGGGACACAGGCCAGGTACCCACGGCGGACCAGGGCTCCTTCTGGTTTGGCTCACTCTGGGTGGGAGATTCCTTTGCTTGGAGTTCCTCCAGGTGGCTTGGGGCCCCGCTTCTCCTAGGCCTCAGCGCTGCCTGGCCTCGGGTTGTCCACGGAGCCAATAAAAATGCAAAGTTCCGGGGGTGCTTGGCTGGCTCTGTTGGGAGACCATGAGACTCTTGATCTCAGGGTGGTGAGCTCAAGCCCCATGTGCGGGGAGTAGAGATCACTTAAAAAAAAAAAAAAAAATGCAAGGATGCCTGGGTGGCTCAGTCGGTTAAATATCTACCTTCAGCTTAGGTCGGGGCCTCAGGGTCTTAAGATTGTGGGGTCGTAGGGCTCCCTGCTCTCCCTCTCTGTCAAATAAATAAATAAATAAAATCTGGGTGGGGGGGGAAGCAAGACACCGAGTGGACCCTGTAATTTATCTGGTGACCCTCATCAGCCTACAGACCAGACCGCCCCAGCCCTTCACCGGGGCCTGGCAGAAGAAATTCTGTTGAAAGTCTCGCAGCCCTGAGATGCCCTGGGCCTCACTTCCCTGCTGGTGGGGGAGTAGAAGCAGCATTGCAAGGCTCTAACTCCCCACCTGCGGACAGGATTAAGCTGACTTTAAAGCAGGAAGTGGCAGGAAGGAAGGGGACCCCCCTAGAGGAGACTAAGCAGGAGGAATCCCGGGGGACAAGGCGGCAGTGGGGGGAGAGTGTTGGGGACGTGGAGGTGGGAGGCAGAGTTGCACTGGGGCTGAGGTCTGACGCTTGGCCTGGGTCATGGGGGCTTGCAGAGCCCTTTTGCCTGAGAAAGAAGGGTACAAAATGATGGTGGCAGTGGCTCATTGCCCATCAGCACATGTAGATCTCCCTCCCTCTTTCCTGGACTCAAGGACAAGCAGTCACCAAAACTTGGACAAGAAAGAATTCAGGGCGGGAGCTCCGGGATGCTGGAGGTCAGAGCCCACACACAACCCCAAGTGCCACTTTGTTCCAATTCCTGTGGAAAAGAGCAAAGCCATCCCCAAATAAGGACATACCCCTGTCAGCACTGCCCTCTGGGGACTGTCCCTCTGGAAATGGAGATGCTACTATAGGCCTCGTGGGCTGGGCAAGGCAGACGGCCCCAGGCCGCAGAGCTGCTGCTCGGGGTAGGCCCCTTCAGCTTCCCCCAACTAGGGGATCCCTGGTCAGCAGGAGCCGTTTCACACCTGGACCCCCCAGTACCACCTGGAAGGCATCTCGCTCGTTTCCACCGTTTTCGGTGTTTGGTTCAGGCCGGCCAGCAGGCCCCGATGGCAATGGTGGGCCTCAGGACGATCTGGTGTCAGCATTTCAGCCCCGCAAGGTGCAGCTGTGGGAAGCAGATGGCCTGGCCCCTCCAGGTGCCTCTGAAAGTGATCCCCCACCTCCCGGGTGGTTGTGAGGACAGAGGGGATGTCCCGTGCACATTCAAACCTTGCCCGGTGAATATGGGCGTCACTCACACTTACCTGCTTCTGGGCAGGCTGCTCGGAGGGAACCCTGAGGACACATCTCTTGAAGATCCCAAGGTGCCAGAAGGTATCACTGTCGCCACCAGGAATGCCCCCTTGAGGCCCCCTCGTGCAATGACGTTGGCATGTTGTGGTGTCCTCTCAGTGACCCCTGATATTTGAGGCTCACGGAGCTCCAGTTCTGTTCAGGTGTGGGGCACCCTGTGTCAGGGAGGGTGACCCCCTCCTCTCCTAGGACCGGTCACGGGAGACTGCTCTGTTCCCTTTTGCCAGTGGTGGATTGGGCGGGGGCAGGAGACCCCATTTTGGTCAATGTTTAGAACCCGGGGGGCGGGGTTGGAGGTGGGTTCTGGAAAAGGCTTTTGACCTGTCTTTGAATGTGGACGTCCTGAATTTAAACGTGATCCTTGTCGCCATTGAAAAAATATATACGTAAACTCTTTTTGGTTATCTTAACATGTGAGATCTCCATACAGGAGCTGATTTCTAAACTTCAAGGGACAGGAAATATTTTGTTGCTTTTCAGATAATTAAATCACAGCAGATGCACTAAATCGCATCCTCCCAGGGACCAGGGCTCCCCATGACACTCTTCCTTCCCTGTGGCTGGTGGCAGATGGCAGAGGACCTAATAAGAATGGGAAGTACCGGGTTTGGGGCCGACCGTTTGGGTTCAAATTCTTATTTTGCCTTCCCTGAGCTATCTCCGGCAGGTTATTTTACCTTCTGTGCCTCGGTTTCCTCCTGGCAAAATGACCTAGGATTTCATTTGTTCAGTGGTGTCCTAAGCCCTTGGAATCAGTGTGCTTGCATTTGAGGGAGACAGCTGTCATCTGCACAAGGATTGGCTTGTTCTTAGGCAGGTCCCACAGGATGCCTGGCCCCGGCTGATTAACCAGGGACAGGCACCTGAACAATGGGCACTAACTACAGGCTGATTAGTGACCCGTGAAAGGATCCACCATGGAAACCAGGGCCCCAATCAGCTGGTAATTATAACTGGGAAGTACAGAGAGGTTTCATTGGTTGATGGGAGGACACACAAGACGGTGGTGGGGAGAAAAACTGCCGCGAAGTTTGTGGTGTTTTATTAGAGTAGCAATCGGAGACTAAGACGATGGTGTAGCAAAGGCAAGTTAGGGGCTCAGCACCAGAGAAAGGACTTTGACCCCAGCTTTAGGTTGGGGGTGGGAGAGAGACACACAAAATAAATGCTTCCTTGGGTCCTGAAAGGCCTGAATTCGAGAGGGCCGGCTCTTGGGTAGGATCTGAAGTCAGCATAGAAATTGGAAATCTGGGGGCGCCTGGGTGGCTCAGTGAATTAAGCCGCTGCCTTTGGCTCGGGTCTTGATCTCAGGGTTGTGGGATGGAGCCCCGAATCGGGCTCTCTGCTCAGCGGGGAGCCTAGCCTGCTTCCCTCTCTCTCTCTGCCTGCCTCTCCATCTACTTATGATTTCTCTCTGTCAAATAGATAAATAAAATCTTAAAAAAAAAAAAAAAAAAAAGAAATTGGAAATCTGGGGCACCGGGATAGCTCAGCAGGTTAAGCCTCTGCCTTCGGCTCAGGTCATGATCTCAGGGTCCTGGGATTGAGCCCCACACTGGGGCTCCTTGCTCAGTGGGGAGTCTGCTTCCCCCTTTCTCTCTGCCTGCCTCTCTGCCTACTTGTGACCTCTCTCTCTCTGTCAAATAAGTAAATAAAATCTTAAAAAAAAAAAAAAGAAGTTGGAAATCTCAGGGGGTCCTGGCTTGCTCAGTCGGAAGAACGTGTGACTCTTAATCTTGGGGTTGTGAGTTGGAGCCCCGTGTTGGGGGTAGAGATGACTAAAAAATAAAGAAAAAATTTTAATGAAAAAAAAATTTTGGAAATCTCTTTTTGTCAAAGTTACCCTTGAGAAGATCCCATCTGAACATCTATAAATTCTCAAATGAGCCCAACCTGGTCCTTTTCCTCCAGGGAGGAGGAGAGCATCTTCTGAAGCAGCCGGCTTGCTGATCCAAGGGCCATATTGTATCCAAAACAAACCAGCAAGCAGGCCAAGACAGCCTGGAACACTGAAGTCGCATTCCGTCCTGAGACTCCCCTACAAGGGAGGTTCACAGGAACTGAGCCTGTCGAAGGGAACAACACCCGTCCTGTGCCTCAAACTTGCTCTGGGCCACACAGTCACTTGCTGGAATTGCAGGTGGCAAGAGTCACATTTTTTTTTTTTTTTAACCTTACCTCCCCCCCACCCCACCCCCCGGCCAAACAGACATGTTAGACTTTGTGGGAGTTACATGTGAGTGTGACATGCCTCTCCAGGATGGAGTGTGGCTCCTTCTTCCTCAGCCACGAGCATCCTTGTGGCTGGGATGGTCTGCCTAGGACTGTTCCTGGCAACGGGACCTTGAGGCCCGAGGAGGTCTGAGACTCTGCTTTAGTCCTGCCCTTGATGTGTCCTCTCAGGCAAGGTTCCTTCTCTGGCTAGATGTGTCTTCTAGGACAAGGCTTTTCTTTTTCTTTTTCTTTCTTTCTTTTTATTTTTAAGATTTTATTTATTTATTTGACAGAGAGAGATCACAAGCAGGCAGAGAGGCAGGCAGTGAGAGAGGAGGAAGCAGGCTCCCCGCTGAGCAGAGAGCCCGAGGCGGGGCTCAATCCCAGGACCCTGGGATCATGACCTGAGCTGAAGGCAGCGGCTTAACCCACTGAGCCGCCCAGGCACCCCTAGGACAAGGCTTTTCAAAAGGTGGCCACGCCTTGTGAGGTCAGGTGCAGTGGTACAGGGCCGCTGTGTGGCTAACTCTTCCCAGGTTCCCTCTCTGTTTTGCTCTGTTTTTCTGATACAAGGGTAATGGCACAAGGAGTGGTATAAACAGTAACCCACTCGGACAAGTGGGAACGGCCACGGGGCTCTGCGGCCAGCCCTGTGAGATGTCCAGGCCAGATCCTTTTATGGCATATTTTTTATAATCTAGAATGACCTCACTGGGATCTTGGTAGGGCAGGCGGGTTAAATGAGACTGCATTCATTTGAGAAGCTGGGGAGGCTAGATTCTGCTTGGAAACGCATTGTCAGTCACAAACACAACGCTAGCAAAGAAGGGAAAATGACGAAGGTCTTCGATCGGGTTTCAAGTTTCTCCCCAGGGTCTTTCCATTTGTAGTTCTGGGATTTTTACCATCACGTTGGAAAATGCTGGAAAGGACTGTTCGTGAGACCAGGCTTAGCACTGAAACCCAGCTGGGTGCCGAGGCGTCTGGCCCCCAGAGCTCAAGGAGGAATTCCAAACTGAAGAGAGAGTTCGTGGCAGCTGGAGGTTTCCACCAATGAATCAATGAATCAAATGACTTAGCCTGTGGTAATTACCCAAGAGGCTAACGTGTCATGAGCAAATAAGGATGTGTCTTGGCCTTCAGGGAGCTGAGTCAAGGGGGACCGAGTGACAGACAGCAGAAGCATTGGAAGCAGAGAAGGGGGCCGCTGTGTGAGGCCGGATCCCAGTCTCCACGGCTGCAGAGAACCACCGGCCACCGACTGTGGGACAGCAGAGGCCACTGTGTCAGGCAGCATGGAGCCTCTTGCCTCATACCCGACTCGACACACACATGGGCTGTGTCAATGCACAGGACATGAGTGTTGGGGGCTGTGCTTCCTTCAGAGGGGTTCAGGCTCACAGAATGGGAACCCTCCTGGTGGGCCCCAAACTCTGGGAGGGATCAGTTTGCAAGCACTGAGATGCTGGCCATCGAATGCCTGTGTGTGTGCTCATATGTGCATGCGTGCACACATGTGCATGTGTGTAGTGTGCAGACTGAGTCACTGAAGGCGGCTGCCGGTAATCAGCTGTTGGACCTGGTACCTTCTCCCATCCCCTGAGAGCCCACGGAGGAAAACGAGTCGTGGCTGCTGTTCTGGCTCCGTGCATGGTAAGCCCTTATCAGAGCCTGCTATTCTCAGAAGATGGGAGACAAAGGCCAGGGATGGTGGAACTTCCTCTGGAGAAGGGAGAAGTGAAGATTCTTGGGTGAGGATGGGTGGCCTCCCTTCTCCTCTCTGGTGGGTGGCCACCCAAGACACCAGAGAATGGAGGCCTCCCACGATGCCTGAAGAGCCATGGGCACACATAGTGCTCCAGGGTCTGAACGTACAAGGCATCCCAAGTCTGTTCAGGTTCATATGAACTCTGCCTCCTTGATCTTGGTGCCATCCACACCTGCAATTTCCAGGCCCAGTCCGGGCTCACCTGCACACTCTGCAGCGCCCTGTGTCGGCCCTGAACGGTCACTTGCCCAAGTGACCACAGTCCCAGCAAGAAGGGCTGCAGATGCGAGGAGGCAGAAAAGCCACTGGGACCCCAGTCCTTTGCAGAAACTTCTAGTAACGTCGGCAAGAGCAGCTCAGTGGGGACCACGGCCCAACAAGGGATCAGAAAAGAAGGTGCTAATTGGAATGGAGGCTTAGGCATTTTGACAAAAGAGGAATAGTCGATGTCACTGGGAAAAATTCACAATCAGACCGAAACAAAATATATTTATTAGAAATATGACACAGTCATACATCATAGGTGTCCATGTTAATAGTTAAATACATCCGTGTTGGCATGTCATGTCCTGACGATGCTGGGCGTGTTCTTTGCAGAAACAAGGCAACATTCACCAACATAGTTAAAATTAGGGAGCTACAGAGGATGTTCTAGACTTAGCCAAAGTCTAACCTGGGTCAAGAAAAGTGAAACCCCCAGGGAGCTTGGGCAAAGGGGTTATTAAAAATATTTTTTAAAAAGGCAGCTAGGCTCTATGTCTCTTACTGCACGTCCTCGGGGGCTATCTCAAAATGGCAGGCGAGCTTGGGAGTTGGAGGAGCTCCTGCAGGATCTGGCAAATGGGTGTGCCAAGAAGGGCCCGGGTCCTCTCCCTCCGCAGGCCAGTGAGACGCCTGCCTTCCCCCGCAATGGGGAAGTGGAAGGGGGAGCTTCAGAGAAGCCGGGGTCCTCTGAGGGAGGAGAACCCCGCAGCTATCTGTCACCGCCAGATGCTAATCGCTTTGGGATGCTTCTGATGGTCTCAACAACAGCTACAGACAACAGCTGAATGAAGAACAAAAACCAGTGACTAACCTCATTTCTGAAGTGAGAAGGGAATAGGACGAGAGAAGTGGGCATTTGCCAGGTTCCTCAGAATGCGAGCCCAAGGGAGCAGAGCTCCCGTCCTTGGAAGATCTCACAGTGACACGAGAACCATGGATGTCTCTCTAGGTCTTTAAAAGAACTCCACGCTTCTGGGTCTTGCGTTTTGCATCTGTCTTTTCTAGAAGAACAGTAAAAGGGAATTGCAGAACCACCACATCACTTTGAGTGACTCCCGGCTGAAGGAAGACAAGAACAAAAGTGGCTACGACAGGCCTCAGGACAGAAAACCGGAAACGGTACAATGGGCTGACAGGACCCTGTTTTCTGTTGAGCCAATTTCCACATTCACCTTGTGCTCCCAGTGCTCCAGCTAAAAACAGATCTAAAAACCCCATCCAGTGGCCCCGCACCCCCAGATCCCCCAAATGCCGGAAGGCCTGGTCCCCCAGCCCAGCCATCTTCTGTCCCTTTCCCAGGACTGCAGGGCCAGATCGGACCCCAACACCACCTGTTTCTGTGAGCAGGACACATGCTTCCCCTTCCAGAAGCATGCCCCCCCACCCCGCAAAGAAAGTGGTAGTCAAGGAGATTCTTTGAGTTATAAAAATAAATCGCACACAGCCTTTATTTTATACATTTCTTTCGTTCTTTTCCCCTAAAGGGAGCAGGCTCCAGCACAAGGCGAGGGGAAAGGGGACCACCACCGCTGGGTAGCCAGTGCTTGGCCCAGAGCGGGATCATCTGACTCGTTCACAGCAATCACAAAGCCAGAGCGCCAAGAGCTCTGAACAGCCCCCTCCAGGTACCCCAAGCTCTTCCAGGGCCTCTCCTCTCCCACATCAGCCCTGCCATAATCCCAGATCAAACACAACCACTCCTCTGGATGGTACCTCCCCCTGGAGAGCAGGGCAGAAGCTGGGGGGTGATGAAAACACATAGTGAGGTCAACAAAAGCCAGATGCCTGAAGCAACACAAGCAGCACCTTCCACTTGGGTGTGCGCATCAGGAAAGAGTAAACTAAATTTGTTCTTCCGACTCCCATGTGGAAACAAAGGAGCCACTGCCGGGGGCGGGGTGATGGTGGTGATGGTGGTGTCACCTTTCCCAAACTGCTCGACAGCAACTTGTGCTCACCACCCGTTGCTAGGGAGCTAGATCAAAGATGGTCTCTCCTCTCCTGGGGTGGCCCAGGGCGGGGGGTGCGTTGTGAACCGGCTCCCCGGAGAGGTTCTGACCACAGGCCACCGAGAAGCGGGTCAGTAACCCTCCCCGAGGAGGGCCGGACCCTGCGCAGAGCTGGAGGTGGTCCGGAGGGAGGGGCTGAGCCACGCCTCTTCCACGCCTGCCGTCAGCGACGCCCTTTGTGGGAGAGGGGCCCGCATCAGCAGGTGGTGGGCGGGGGTGAGTCACCTGACTGCCGCAGGGGACCCGCATCCTCACCCGCTAGGTCATGCGCATCGAGTGCCCAACAAGAACACCTGCCCAGGGTGCTCCCCTCGCCCCCGCCCGCCCGCAGTTAGCTCTGCTGCCTCTAAGGGCGACAGCAGGCGCGCAGACCTGGAGCCATCTCTGCCCACCCCGCAGGGATTGCTTCGGTCCTGCCTCCCGAAGGGCCCGATGAGGCAGTAAAACCAGGCGCGGAGCTGAAATAGCGTTTACCTTTGCCGTCTGCCCGGTATTCCCAGACATACACAGCTCTTGGGGCTGCACGTGCAAACACACGAGGACCTGGGTGGGCACCGGGGACCAAAGTGTGTGTGAGAATGGGAATGGGGATTAAGTGGGGGGGGGGGGGGGCATAACGGCACCCCAAGGGGGGGGGGGGGGGGGGGGGGGGGGGGGCCGGGGCGGGGGGGGGGGGGGGGGGGGGGGGGGGGGGTTCTGAGTGTGAGCCCGTGCAAGCACAGAGATGCATACTTGTCTGCCAGCCACCCGGAGGGAACACCGCAGCCAGCCACCCTGGGGCTGCCTGGGATTCTCACACCTCCGCTCCTCCATCCACAGATTCCCATAGGTGACAGCAATATTTAAGAAGCGTGATCAAGTTCTAGGTGTCACAACTGTTGTCGAGCACACAAGCACATTCCCCAAGAAAGGCAGGGCTCCTGTACTGCCAGGGGGTGCAAGAGCGAAGGTTGGTCTTTTTGCATTTTGTTGGGTGTTTTCTTACTTGACGGGGTGGGTGGTGGCGAGGGCAGAGTTTTTCTAAAGGCAGGAGCCTGGGTTTTCAGAAAAAAGATGACTACTTTGTAAGTGCTGTTGGTGGTAGACCTCAGCCGCTCACCAGTGAAGTCACTCCGTGTGACCAGAGATGGCCCACCCGGTTCTGGTGGACGGAGCCCAGGCTGGGAGGAGGAAGGCCAAGGCGGAGCAGAGCTTCCCTGGCCCACACTCCAAATGCATCTGGACTTAAAGCGGGGGCGTGGTGGGATCCAGTTCAGTTTCTGGTTTGTGCACTGGGCCCCCGGATGGAGTGCGGCAGGCGGTGGATGTAGCCGAGCCGGTGGAAAGTGACCAGGTGCTTGGAGGACCAGCTGCAGGCAGGGGGCCGGCTGTTCTCCGGCCCTCTGGCTCTACGTCTCGAAGTACTTGTAGATCTGGGCCACATACTGCATCACGCTCTGCCAGTCAGGCCGGTCTGTGTACAGCATCTCACTGAGCTCCTGCACGAGAAAAGATGAGGTCACGCTGGGAACACCACAGACCCCCACCCCCTTCCCACAAAGGTAAGGTGCTCCGATCCAGGTTGGGGTGGGGGCTGCCCAGAAACCCTCCTCCAGGGGTGCCTGGATGGCTCAGTAGGTTAAAGCCTCTGCCTTTGGCTCAGGTCATGATCTCAGGGTCCTGGGATCGAGCCCCACATCGGGATCTCTGCTTGGCAGGGAGCCTGCTTCCTCCTCTCTCTCTCTGCCTGCCTCTCTGCCTACTTGTGATCTCTGTCTGTCAAATAAAAAATTAAAACAAAAACAAAAACAAAACAAGAAACCCTCCTCCACCTGCTCAGACAGAAAGTGTAGACAATCTTGTTAAATGGGATTAGTTAAAAGAAAAAGAGTTTTATTCCTATTTAATCAGGAGATACTGTCCCTTAAAAAACATTTTTTTTTAAAAGATTTTATTTGAGAGAGAAAATGATAATGAGAAAGAGCATGGTAGGGAGGGTCAGTGGGAGAGGGAGAAGCAGGCTCCCTGCTGAGTGGGGAGTCCAATGTGGTACTCGATCCCAGGACTCTGGGATCATGACCTAATCTGAAGGCAGACGCTTAACTGACTGAGCCACCCAGGGCCCTGAGATACTGTCCCATTTAAAAAACATTAGACATGACTTCCTGCCCCTTTTATCTTAATAACACGGCAGCATTAAGAAAAGTTCTGTAAAGAGTAAGTCATCCATAACTCCATTATCGTTGAACGAGGGCCGCTTTTCTAAGTTATACTGGAATGTACACCTATGTTTTCCTGCTTCCATCACGTGGACGAACTATTGTGTGCTATGTGCTTTTATTTCATTATTTTTTGGGGGGTGGTGGTGGTGGGAGGGGTAAAGGGAGAGGGAGAATCTCAAGCAGGTTTCATGCCCACCATGGAGCCCAATGCAGGGCTGGATCTCAGCATCCTGAGATCATGACCTGAGCTGAAATCAACAGTTGGACGCTCAACCAGCGGAGCCTCCCCCCACCTCCAGTGTCCCTCTGTGTTTTTCTGCCTAATGTTTTCCACACACAATTGCACAGGCTGCTGTGCTGCATTGCTGGTGGTCCTAGTAGTCGAGGGGCACAGTCCAGGGACAGCTATCCCACAACCAACAGGACATCTAACGTGACGTGTCATCTGTGTTCACTTCCTCACGTTACAGAATTTGTGTTACGCATCTTTGTGGGGTGTTGCTGAACTCATGGCTTGAGATGAATGCCCACGAATGGGACCAGCACAAGAGCCTTGAATCAACTGAACCTGCAAGTGCGGTCTTCTAAGAATTAATTAGACCCGTTTGTTGTTGTCATTGTTCTTTGTTCTTTCTCCCTTAGTTTCGCAGGTGATTAGCAAGCAGACAGTCAAATGTTCCTGAAATGTCTGCCACTCTGCGTATGAAATAATTCATTTTGCAGTTGAATTTGGATTCTTTTGTGGTCATGAGAGAACAGTAGGAAAGTACTCTGATGCAAATCCAGGAGCAGGGATGTGGTGGGAAAGCAAGCCTGAACTTATTTAACACATCTGTTCTTGGGTGGTGACAGAAATGAGACCTGTCACTGGCCACTTATTTTGTTTCCATGACCCCTAAATATATTTTATAAGTTTTGCTTCTTGGTTGTGCTAAAACATGACCAGCCTGCTACTGACAAGGATGTGTCTTCCATCTCAGAGAGGACACAGGATTCTGGTCAATATTCACAACTCTGCTCAGACTATCTCCTCATATGCCCGAACCCGACAATAACAACATTAAAACTATTTTGGTACATTATCAACATCACATTCAAACATGTTTGAAGATACACTGTAGCACATTTCAAGAGAAGGGAGAGGCTGCTGCCTGACCCAAAATTTGAGGATGCATGACATTTATTTGAATCAGGAGCTGAAAACCTTTCAAGATAAAAAGCACCAGGCCCCGATGGTTTCATTGGCAAATTCTGCCAAATGCTCAAGGAAGAAATAATACCAGTTCTACACATTCTTTTCCAGGAAACAGAAGAGAGGCACATTTCCTCACTCATTCTGTGAAGCCAGCATTGCCCTAATACCAAACCAGATAGAAATGGGACATGAGAAAGCTACCCACACAGACACAGTAAATACTAGCAAACTGAATCATGATCAAGTGGGGCTCACATCAGGAATGCAAGACAGGTTTAATATCCATCAATGTTATTCATATGATCAGACCTAATAAGAAAAATCATATGATTGTATCAACAGATGCAGAAAAAGCATTTACACATGTACCATGAAGGTATTTGTGGGTTTGGTTCCAGACCACCACAATACAGCAAACACAGCATAAACAAGTCAAATGAATTTTTGAGTTTCCAGTGCATAGAAGTTATGTTTACATTATACTGTAGCTTTTTTTTTCATTATACTGTAGCTTAATATGTGTGCAACAGCATCTAAAAAAATGCAACAATGTACATCGGTCTCTCACACAATGCAAGTTTGAACCCTGTGGATGTACTTACGTGTGGATTTTTTGATAACTACACTATGGTACTGTCAGTGGATTTTCTCTAAAACACATTTTTCCTCTACCTCACTTTAAGAATATAGTATGTAAAATACAAAACATATAAAATATCTGTTACTTGATTGTTTATATTATCAGTATAGCTTCTGCTCAACAGGAGGATATTAGCAAAGTTTCTCGGGAGCCAACAATTATACAGAGATTTTCGACAGCATGGGGGTGTTGATGCTCCCAATTTCTGTGCTGTTCAAGGGTCAACTGCACATTCTCTAATTAAAAAATATGAGAGACTATGGACTCTGAAAAACAATCTGAGGATTTTGAAGGGGCGGGGGGTGGGAGGTCGGGGTACCAGGTGGTGGGTATTAGAGAGGGCACGGATTGCATGGAGCACTGGATGTGATGCAAAAACAATGAATACTGTTACGCTGGAAAGAAATAAAAAAAATATTTTATTGCTAAAAAAATGCTAACCATCATCTAAGCTTTCAGCAAGGTGTAATCACTGATGACTGATTATCATTACAAACATAATAATGGTAAATATAATTTTAAACAATAACTTCAAGAATTATTAAAATGTGATATGGAGACAGAAAGGAGCACATACTGTTGACAAAATGGAGGTGACAGACTTGGTTGATGCAGGATTGCCACAAACTTTGTAAAAAAAAAAAAACCAACCAAAAAAAACCCGTTTGTTAAAAAAAAAAAAAAAAAATCCTTTGTATCCGTGAAATTCAAGATAGTGAAATATAAATGAGGTATGGCTGTTTACAAAATTCAACCACTATTTATGATAAAAACTACTCAAAACCTAGAAAAGTAGAGGGGTATTTCTTTTACCTAATAAAAGATACACACAAAACCCAAAAGTTGACCTCATACTTAATGGAGACAGGCTGAGCACTTTCCCACTAAGATCAGAAGAAAAGAACAAGGCAAGGATGTCTTCTCTCACCTTTCCTACTCAACACTGTACCAGAAGTTCTAGCTAAGGGCACCTGGGTGGCTCAATGGGTTAAGCTGCTGCAGTCTGCTCAGGTCATGATCTCAGGGTCCTGGGATTGAGTCCCGCATCAGGCTCTCTGCTCAGCAGAGAGCCTGCTTCCCTCTCTCTCTCTCTGCCTGCTTCTCTGTCTACTGTGATCTCTCTGTATCAAATAAATAAATAAATAAAATCTAAAAAAAAAAAAAAGTTCTAGCTAATGCAATAAGGCAGGAAAAAGAAACAAAAGCAGGTGCCTGGGTGGCTCAGTTGGTTGAATGATTGCCTTCAGCTCAGGGCATGATCCTAGAGTCCCTCGATTGAGTCCCGCATTGGGCTCTCTGCTCAGAGGGGGTCTGCTTCTCCCTCTGACCTTCCCTCTCATGCTCTCTCTCTCAAATAAATAAAGTCTTAAGAAAAAAAAAAAAAAGAAACAAAAGGCATACAGATTGGAAGAGCAGGACTAAACTTGTTTTTGTTTGCAGATGACATGACTGTCTATGTAAAACACTCCAGAGTTTACCAAAAAACCCACTGGAACTAATATGCAAGTTTAGCAAGATCTCAGTCAATACTTTCCTATTATAATACCATTAATGGACAATTGAAATGTGAAACCAAGCCAAACCATATAAATGGCATTAAATTTTAAAAAAGGACATATATGCATCTATATCAATGATATATATAAATAAGAAAACTTGTTTGTAAAACACTATATGCAGAAAACCATAAAGCACTGATGGAAGAAATCAAGATGCTCTAAATAAATGGAGATTATTGTATGTTCATGGATTGGAAGACAGAATATTGACAAAATGTCAATTCTTCCCAATCTGGTCTATAGATACAAAACAATCCCAATCAAAATCCCAGCAAGCTGGGCTTTTTTCCGGGGAAGGGGAAGGAGATAGGTATTGACAAACTAATTCTAAAATTTATAAAGCAAAGGTACAACCAAAGAAATTCTAAAAAGAATAAAGTTGAGACTTGATTTCACGATCTATCAAGTTGTATGAATCAGGGCAGTGTGGTATTAACCAAGTGGCAGACACTTGGATCATATTATATCTATTTTATCACAGTAAGAATCATTGAAAAAAAAAAAAAAGATAAGGCTTCTTGCCCTTGGGAGCTCATGGTCTTGGGGGATGGAGATAAATCCTACAATCAGATAAATCACAGTATAACACCACACGGGCTATACAGTGCTATCGTGCCTTAAGAGCCCAAAAGGAGGGCATGGCTGTCCTGGATACAGGATCATGGAGGAGGTAAAACGGAGCTCTGGAGAGGCCCTGCCTGCTTGATCAACTCCTGCCTTTGCTAGTCACTAATGTGTGACCTTTTATGGAACCGCACCTGCGTAAGGAGTATCTGTCAGGTGCAGTGAGTCAACACATGGAAAATGCCCGAAGGTGCCTGGGTGGCTCAGTTGGTGAGGTGTCCGACTCCTAATTTCAGCTCAGGCCATGATCTCAGCATTCTGAGACCGAGCCCTGCATTGGGCCCTGCACTCAGTGGGGAGCCTGCTTCTCTCTCTCTCTCCCTCTCTCTTGGAATTCCCCTCCCCCTGCTCATGTGTTCTCTCTCTAAATCAATCAACAAATAAAATCTTACAACAAAAGAACATGCCTGGGGCATGTAAACACGAACAAATATTTTTTATACTATTAAATCAACTCTAAGTACCCTTCATAAAATCTGTACTGCAGGGCAGGCTGAGTTATGCCTAAGGAATCATTCTGATATCCTCCTAAAATCCTGAGTGGTAAAGACCTCCCTGTCCTGATCTCTGTGTGTACTGGCTGTCCGAGCGGCTTACTCAACAGGCAACACCCTCCCAGTCTACGGACTCAGCATGAGGGCCTTCCCTTCTCCAGGATACAGACACATCAACCCTTAGGGGACACGCACGCATGCTGGCTGTCCTTCCAGCAATGGCCACCTGTCCTCTCACCTCTTCAGTGAGGAGTTGCTCACCCTTGCGATATGGTCGGCTAAACTTCGCTGTCACACTGTGGCTGAGAAGGAATGTGTTCTAAAATTGGGAGAACGTGGTCGAGCTTTCATTTAAAAAAAAAAAAAATCTCATCTTTGCTAATATGCTATCCCCAGAAACCTGTATTTACTTGGATCTACACCTGTGAGTGATTCCCTTCCCCCCACCCCCGCCCCACCTCACTGATCTTACAATAGATCTTGACCAAAGACCTGGGGTTATGACTGCTGCCAATCCTGACTGTGTATATTTTGGAAGTATCATGTGTAATTAAGAACTGTTTTTCAATCCACGTCAAGATACTGCAAAGCAAATTTCATAATGCGGGAAGCTTCTGTTTTGTTGATGGCACAAACTGGTTAAAATGCTCACAAACAACCCTAAATGCTTCTGAGATTAATTATTATGCTTGTCAGTATCTCCTCACAGACATCTGTAAAAATGAAACTGCCAGTTCCAACAATTAGTTCAACAAGATGATCTCATTCCTAGCCTGCACTAACTCCTGCCTTATGTCAGATACAAAGTAGGGAAAAGATGTCAACTTAAAAAAGAAGCAAATGACAGCTGTAGCACTACAAAGAAAACCATATTCTGTGTGTACTATCATCTAACAAATTCTCGTTTTCTTCTTGGATTCCTTACGTTAATTATTTGTTGCTCCGATGCTTGGGTGGCTCAGTCGGTTAAGCATCTGCCTTTGGGGCTTGGGTCATGATCCCATGATCCCAAGGTCCTGGGATCAAGCCCTGCATCTGGCTCCCTGCTCAGCAGGGGAGCCTGCTTCTCCCTCCCGACTCTGCCTGCCGCTTTCTCCCTACTTGGGTGTGCTCTCTCTCTAGCAAATAAATAAATAAAATCTTTAAAATAAATAATCAGGGGCGCCTGGGTGGCTCAGTGGGTTAAGCCACTGCCTTCAGCTCAGGTCATGATCTCAGGGTCCTGGGATCAAGTCCCACATAGGGCTCTCTGCTCAGCAGGGATCCTGCTTCCCTTCCTCTCTCTCTCTGCCTACCACTCTGCCTACTTGTGATCTCTCTCTCAAATAAATAAATAAAATCTTTAAAATAAATAAATAAATAAATAAATAAATAAATAAATAATTAGCTGTTGTTACTTGTTAGCTGTTCAGCATTTCAGAAGGGAAGGTAAAAAGGGGTCCCTTTTGCTCCATCTTGGCCAGACATATATGTCACCTCTAACCTCTTATTTACATGATAGGGACATCTGGTTCTTAAAAAAGTTTCACAGATCTTAGCCTTACTGGGATTTTTTCGTCTACATGATTACATTTTTAATTAATTAATTAATTGATTTTTAAAAGATTTTATTTATTTATTTCACAGAGATCACAAGTAGGCAGAGAGGCAGGCGGGGGAGTGGGGAAGCAGGCTCCCCACTGGAGCAGAGAGCCTGATGCAGGGCTCAATCCCAGGACCTGGGGATCATGACCTGAGCTGAAGGCAGAGGCCCAACCCACTGAGCCAGCCAGGCACCCCTGAATTCAATTTAATTAATGGGTATGGTTCTTTTTCATTTTGAGTGAGTTTTGGAGAAATATTTACATTTAGTATTTGAAGAAAGAATATACTTGCATTTCTTTAGAAAACTGTTCTGGTTTAAACATACTGATTTAAACATTCTGGCTTAAAACATACTGGTTTACTGCTGTTCATAGTACTGATGTTTCTAGAATGGCTGTACTTTTGCTTTTTCATTCCTCAGATGCCCTACGTCCACTGAGGATGACAGACCCGAGTCTCAATCTGACTTTGCTTGGATTTTCCCCATCACTGATGAGACTGTACATCTGAAATGTTTATGAACCACTCATGGTTTGCATATTCTAGCCTTTGATAAATTTCTACTAAGTTGTCTTTTTATTACTGGTTAGTAGAAATTATTTATAGATTTTCTGTCTTCACTTTCTTTCTTTCCAGTTCTGTTATGATGTTTGAGGTTCATTAAGAATCTATGGTCTTTAATCTTTCTGGAAAAATTTCAGGCACCATTTCTTCATATACTCTCTCTCCCATTCTTTCTTCCCTCTTCTGGAATTCCCACTGGCCATGGGGCTTAGAAATTGTCTTGATTTTATCTTCCATGCTCTTAAGCTTTGCAACAGATACTATTGGTTAATCTAATAGTCATGCCCAACCTCTCTATCCCTTGTAGGCTTCCCACTAAAATGAAAGGAGAATATAAATTGCTTACTTTCTCAAATTCCCTTGCAGCTGGGGTGGCCATGTAACAGAGTACTGCCAATTACCCGAGGGACTCTGGGAAGGCTTCTGATTTCCTTATCAAAGGGGAAAGCTATGAGGAACTTGTTCTATCCATTCCCTCTCCTTCCTGCCCTACAGATGGGAGTGAAGTCTAGAGCTTGGCAGCCATGTTCAACCACAGAGGACATGGGGACAAAGAGTCAACAGATTAAAGATGGTGGAATGTTGTTAACAAGACATACTCTGGGGTCCTTGATTACACTATTGAGCAATGAACCAATCCTGAAACAACTACTGGACTTCTCATTAAAAAATAAAATGAACAGGGGCGCCTGGGTGGCTCGGTGGGTTAAAGCCTCTGACTTTGGCTCAGGTCATGATCCTGTGGTTCTGGGATCGAGCCCCGCATCGGGCTCTCTGCTCAGCAGGGAGCCTGCTTCCCTCTCTCTCACTGACTACCTCTCTGCCTACTTGTGGTCTCTCTCTGTCAAATGAATAAATAAAATCTTTAAAAAAAAAAAAAATGAACAGCTTTATGGTTTAAGCAACTGTTAGTTGGATTTTCCATTTCTTGAATTTGTCTTTTTAAAAAAGATTTTATTTATTTTTTGAGAGAGAGAGAGAGAGAACACACATGTGCATGAGTGTGTGTGCAGGAATAAGGGCAGAAGGGATTTCATGACCCTGAGATCATGACCTGAGCAAAATCAAGAGCTGAACGCTTAATAGACTGAGCCAACCAGACAACCCCCACCCCTTGCCCCCATTTCTTGAATTTGAATACATACTAATACAATTCCTCTATTATATGTTTCACTTAAAAAATATTTTATTTATTTGACAGAGAGAGACACAGTGAGAGAGAGGGAACAGAAGCAGAGGGAGTGAGAGAGGGAGAAGCAGGCCTCCTGCTGAGCAGAGAGCTTGATGTGGGGCTCGATGCTGGCACCCCGGGATCATGACCCGAGTCAAAGGTGGACGCTTGATGATTAGGTCACCCAGGTGCCCCTATTTTCCACTTAAAAAAATTTTTTTTTAAAGATTTTATTTATTTATTTGACACAGAGAGAGAGATCACATCTAGGCAGAGAGGCAGGCAGAGAGAGAAAGAGAGGGAAGCAGGCTCTCTACTGAGCACAGAGCCCAATGTGGGGCTCGATTCCAGGACCCTGAGATCATGACCTGAGCCAAAAGCAGAGGCTTAACCCACTGAGCCACCCAGGCGCTCCTATTTTCCACTTTTTAAATGTCTGTTTCATGTTCTGGATAATCTCCTTAGCTCTATTTTCCAGCTCAGTAGTTCTCTCTTCTGCTGTATCTAATCAGGTTTTCAATCCAACTGGGGCTTTTTTAATTTCTAATTTTCATTTCTAGATGTTTCATTTGATTCTTTTTACAAATCTTTTCTTTTCCTTAACATTACCACAGTCCTATGATTTTTATTCCCTCTTTTACCTCCTTAGTATGTTTAAACATAGTCTTTTACAGTCTCTTTCTTATTATTTTATTATCCCACATTCTGGTAGATGATCTTCTTGTCTGGTCTAGCTGCTGACTAGCACAACTAGATCATTTTCTTGAGTGTTTTGTAATTTTGGATTGTGAATGTATTTTCAGTGGCCATTGTACCACTAGCCCAGAAGCTTTGTGCCTCAGCTAGTATAAGTTAGGGGCTTCTTGGAGCACAGAAATAAATTTGAACTCCAAACCTCATGTGGCCCAGTTTTCTTTTCTTGCACATTTTCCTTTTTCTGGACACACACACACAAAATTAAGGTGGAAACCAAGCTTCCTTATCATTTCCCTTGACTAGCAGGTAGAGGTTTTTTAATTTCCCTTTCACTAAGAAGAACTAATTTTGTGACCTTGGGTTTTATGTAAGGGTCTCAGTACTATTGTTCTGTTTATGGGAACTCAGTGCCTCGTCTCTTGTTCCTGTGTGGACATTAAATAAAAGCTATACCCATTAGGTAGGAACCCATTTTGTTATGAGCCCTCTACCAGCACTCCCAGACCTACTTCTGAGGCTTGCCAAAGTCTTAGTTTATGCTTCGTGGCCCTGGTTTCCACTTCTCTTTGAATTTCTGACATCTGGCCACTTCCCATTCTTTCTTCAGACCGCAGCTATGGGTTGATATTTTTATAATTACATTTTATCCAGATTTCTAGGTAGCTTGAACAACAGGGCGTTAATAATTCATCCCACTGTGCTTCTAGAAATGAAATTTATCCACAATGAAATCTTCGAAAAAAAACCCTAAATCATGTGTGGTTAGACTAACTGAATTTAAAAAAATTTTTTTTTTTTTTAAGTAGGCTCCACACCCAGTGCAACCAAGGGCTTGAATTCACAGCCATGAGACAGAGACCCAAGCTGAGATCAAGAGTCAGATGCTGAACGGACTGAGCCACCCAGATGTCCCATGAATATTTTTATATTAGGGATCACGAGTAACAGATCTTTAGCAAAGGGATTTTAATGTTCTGTAAGAAACTGTTTAGTAGATGGCATAAAGTTCTTTCTCCTACAGGTAGAACAAAGTTTCACAAGGATATAAAATAGGATACTTACCAGGCTGGGTTTGATGCCTACACTTTCGGCTGCTTCAAATGCCAACAGGAGATTCTTTTTCTAGATTAAGAGGACAAAGACTGGAATTATCAACTAAAAACACACAGCTTTTGAGAAAATAAAAATAAATATAAAAACATATAGCTTTTGCCAGGAAAGAACACTACATGACACTCCCACATAGATGATCTACTATTATAAAACGCTTAGATTCTTTTTAAAAAAGATTTTATTTATTTATTTAAAAATTTTTTTAAAAATTTTTATTTATTTATTTGACAGAGAGAGATCACAAGCAGGCAGAGAGGCAGGCAGAGAGAGAGAGAGAGAGAGGAGGAAGCAGGCTCCCTGCAGAGCAGAGAGCCCGATGCGGAACTCGATCCCAGGACCCTGAGATCACGATCTGAGCCGAAGGCAGCGGCTTAACCCACTGAGCAATCCAGGCACCTCTTTATTTATTTATTTGACAGACAGAGATCACAAGGAGGCAGAGAGACAGGCAGAGAGAGAGGAGGAAGCAGGCTCCCCGCTGAGAAGAGAGCCCGATTCGGGGCTCGATCCCAGGACCTTGGGATCATGACCTGGGCCAAAGACAGAGGCTTTAACCCACTGAGCCACCCAGGTGCCCCAAAACACTTAGATTTTTAAGTCAAATATGCAAACAAGTGTTTCAGGTTATAATTAAAATGATATTATCGATTCCTGTCTATCAAAGATAAATATTTGTGAGCTATTTTTTACTCTGTCACAACTTATGACATACACATTCTGTTGTGGATCAAGACTTGTTTCATCACGGTGCTGTATACCATTTACCCCTAGAATTCTAAAGGCACGTTCCACAGTTAGCTCTGATTCGTAGCTCCTTCCTGAGACACTTTCTGGCTGTTCTGATGTTTCCTCACCTGGATGAACTTAAGAATCACTTAATTATGCCTCCTCCCCTCCATAATTCATTTGAGATTAAAATTTAATTAGATTGGTATATTAAGTTTAATCAAGACAGTCATGTTCCTCTAAGTAATCATGTTTTATGTTCCCCAGTAGAATTCTGTGATTTTACGCATTTGGATTTGATACATAATTTTATCTCTTCGGCCATTTCTCCATGGCCTTCACCCTCTGTCCTTGGGTACACATCTGCTTCCTGAAGGTGGAGGGCTCTGCCTTCATACAGATGCAAACTCTCTGCTCTAGGTACCACGTCACAGAGAAACAGAAAAGACAAGGCAGTGCACGTTTTCTCGCAGGCTGTGGTCTACGCCTGGGAAAGCTGCTGATCTGTGGTCATCTCACCCAAGACACCAGCCCTCTTCCTCCAAATTAAGGGAAGTTTATGGGCATGAACTGGAAACCTGTGCGTGTTTCCATAACACTGCTCTCTGTTCTGCGGAGATGGGAGCTCTTAGCAGCCCTTTACTGAGGCCGTCCTTTACTGAGCTGCCCTTTACCGAGCCCAAACTTGTGGCAGCTGTCTCTTTTGTGTTTATTTCAAGTCCTTTTGGTTAGTGTTGAGGAGAAAGGGGGTTTGTAAGCCAGTTTTGTGGCTACCACTATTCCAGAAGTCATGGCGTTTGATAGGCCATGCCAACTTGTTTTCTTTCTTTCCTTTTTTCTTTTGTAAGATTTTATTTATTTATTTGACAGACAGAGTTCACAAGTAGGCAGAGAGGCAGGCAGAGAGAGGGGGAAGCGGGCTCTCCACTGAGCAAAGAGCCCAATATGGGGCTCAATCCCAGGATCCGGGGATCATGACCCAAGCTGAAAGCAGAGGCTTTAACCCACTGAGCCACCCAGGGGTCCCTTGTTTTCTTTCTTTTAAATATATTTTTTAAAATATTTGACAGACAGAGATCACAAATAGGCAGAGAGGTAGGCAGAGGGCGGGGTGGGGGGGGGGAAACAGGCTCCCTGCTGAGCAGAGAGCCTGATGTGGGGCTTGATCCCAGGACCCTGAGATCATGACCTGAACCAAACGCAGAGGCTTAAGCCACTGAGTTACCCAGGCGTCCGCCAGGGCACCTGGCGGGCTTAGTTCTTGGAGCACGCAGCTCTCAATCTCAGGGTCGTGAGTTCGAGCCCCACACCATACATGGAGAAAATAAATAGAACGCTGCACCGACTTTCAATTCCAGCCATAGTGTTTAAGTGTGCATTCACTTACACATTTACCTGCATAGACTATTATGAGCAAGCACTGTTAACTAATTCTTCCATTGCAACAGTCTCAGGCCTCTGCAAGAAGGCCGGGGGCGGGGGGAGAAAGCTGCCACTTATGGGCAGCAGGAGGGAGTGTACCCAGGACGGAACCTGCGGGCCAGAGCCCTTCCTGCCGCAGGAGAGCGGAAGCCCCCAATAGAGCTCTCTGCCACTGGCCCCACTAGCAGGATACCACCTCACCTAAAAGTGACAGCAGAAAGCATCCCAAGTCCAGATTTCTCCTCTCATGTTAAAACTTTGTTTCAGGGGTGCCTGGGGGGTGGTGCTCAGTCGTTAAAGGTCTGCCTTCGGCTTGGGCCATGGTCCCAAGGTGCTGGGATCGAGCCCCGAGCCCCGCATCGGGTTCCCGATGCTCAGCAGGAAGCCTGCTTCTCCCTCACCCACTCCCCCTGCTTGTGTTTTCTCTCTCGCTGTGTCTCTCTCTGTCAAATAAATATATCAAATCTTTAAAAAAAAAAAAACTTCTTTTCAGACACTGACACGAAAACACTCCGTTCTAAGACTTGAATCTGACTAGAAACGTGGAAGTTTCATGGGCTGACAGATAAATCTGCTTTCTGTTGAGAAAAAAAATGCCCAAACCTCCCATCTCTTTCATGTCTTCGAAGACATCCTTGTTAGTTTTATCAGAAACTCCCTACTTGACACTGACGTCCAACTGACTCGCTTTCATTACTTGCACCGGGGGAAACGGAACAGCTCCTGCTTTCTGAACTTCCTGGGCTGTGCCATTAATCTCACAGACCCACAGTCTTCCACAATCGGACAGGGGTGGTCCCTGATCACAGCATCCTCCGTCAGGGGGAAGACGTACAACCCTGTGGGTAGGGGCCACGGGGCCCTGTACCACCAGGACAACAGGAAGTGAGTTGACGGCGGCGTCTGGCTTTTGCACGTCTCCAAGTGGGCAGCTGGCTGTGCGGTTGGGGATCACAGACACCCACGGCGAGACAACGCACTTTCACAAGGAGGCAGTGCTCGTGATTCAAAGCGGGAAAAGCCAACACTTTCAGGTTCATTATTTTCCAGCAGATCCAGAGTGATTTGAGGACGAAGAGCCCAGGTGTGTCTTGCACGAGAGCGGACAAACACTGCACACCTTCAGGAAGATTCCCATCATAGAGAGTGTGTGCGGTAGTTTTAGTGAGGTCCTCTGAGTATCCAAATTGTTTTACACCCTCTCTTGCCTCAGTTTTTTTTTTTAAGATTTTATTTATTTACCTGACAGAGATCACAAGTAGGCAGAGAGGCAGGCAGAGAGAGAGAGAGGGAAGCAGGCTCCCTGTAGAGCAGAGAGCCCGATGTGGGGCTCAATCCCAGGGCCCTGGGATCATGACCTGAGCCAAAGGCAGAGGCTTTAACCCACTGAGCCACCCAGGCGCCCCGCCTCTATTATCTTTATACCATCATATGGAAAAGGCAGAGGCTGCAGAGCGAAGAGAAGGGACACGGACGGAGGTCACTGCTGGAAGTGGGCTCTGCCTTTGAGGGGCTCGAAGCACAGGCTGCGTGGACGCCCCCACAGCCCCGGCTTGTCTCCTCCTCTCTGGCTTCTCCACTCTGGTTGCCTCGGCTGGGTGGCTCTCTCCCTTGACAACAAGCAAGAGTCAAGGTTCCTCAGCCTTCTCTCTATGCCTCTGTGATACTGTGATTTATCACAAGAAATATACATTGGTCTTTGTCCACGGTTCCCAGCACAGGGCTCCTAAAACCCTTACCATTTCCCATATAAGAGCCACAGAGGCAACTTTTGTTACAATCTTTGGTTTTCGTCCTCAGTTCCAGAAATGGCTTCAGAACAACAAAGCTGAAATAGATGTCTTCTGTTATTCATACAAACCTCTTTCAACCACACCTGAGTTTCTGTTCAAGACGTGATTTTTTGAAAAACCCCAGATAGGGGTACCTGGGTGGCTCAGTTGGTTAAAGCCTCTGCCTTTGTCATAATCCCAGGGTCCTGGGATCGAGCCCCGCATTGGGCTCTCTGCTCAGCAAAGAGCCTGCTTCCCCCTTTCTCTCTGCCTTTCTGCCTACTTGTGATCTCTCTCTCTCTCTGTGAAATAAACAAATAATCTTAAAAAAAAAAACAAAACTCCACAAAACCCAACCCAGATAAGCTAAGGATGGCGGCTGGCTGCTAGGGGAACCAGCTATGGGATGAGAGGGTTGGAACTTATATATCCCCTGACCCCAACCTTGGGGAGGGGAGATAGACCTGACATTGAGTTCCATCACCAAGAGCCAATGGTTTAACCAATTGTACCTGTGTAAGGAAGCCTCCATTAAGCTCAAAAGGATGGGGTTCAGAAAGTGTTGTACCCCAAGGTCCAAGGGGACAGAAGCTCTTGTGCTTGGGACCATTTTGGACCTCCCCCTGGGGTGCCCTCATCCGGCCGACCATTAGTGTCCTTCAACATCCTTTGTAATAAACCGGTGACCTAGCAAGGAGACTGTTCTGAGTTCTGTGAGCCACTCCAGCAAATCAATCAAACCTAAGGAAGGGATCACGGAATCTCCGGTTTACAGCTGGTCAGTCAGAGCAAGGTGACAACTACATGGTCACCGGGATCTGAAGTGGAGAGTGCTGTCTCATGGGACTGAGCCCTTAACCTGTGGGACGTGAAGGTGGACAGTGTCACACTTGAACTGAGTCACACTTGAGGACACCCAGCTGGTGTTACAGAACCACCCGGTGTGGGGAAAAAATCCCCATCTGTTTACAGAAGTGTCGGAAAGGAAATGCTGGAGGCAGAGTGGATATAGACAAGGTTTTCCTTAGGGTTTCTCTCAGGACCTGGGACGGAGGTGATCTCCAGGCAGATTGCCTCTGCCCGCCCTGTTGGATATAGTAGATACACCTGACATGTGGTTACTTAAATCAAAAGTAATTAAGATTACACATTCAACTTTCCAGTCATTGAAAGCCACATTCGTTAACAGTCCAACGAACTAGTAGCTACCATATTGGGGAGCGCAAACAGAGCACTTTTCCATCATTTTGCTTCCCTTAGGCAGCAATTACCTATGCCCTGATGACTCCTGAATTTGCCTCCAACTCTGATCTCTGGTCTGAACTCCGCATTTATAATCCAATGGCCTACCTGACCTTGCACACTGCATTCTTCAGAACATCTCCCACTTAACATGATTAAAAACAACCGTTGTTTTGTTTTGTTTTCCAAATGTTTAATGCTCTGGTGCGGTCTGCTTCGTGGACTACCAACAAAGCACCACACAAGAATTTTAGGTCTTGAGATTTTTATATGCTCTGGGATGGTTAATTCTATGTGTTGGCGTGGCTTGGTCATGGTACCAGATGTTGGCCAAACACTATTCTAGATGTTTCCAAAAGGTATTTTTTTTTTTAAGATTTTATTTATTTATTTGACAGAGAGAGATCACAAGTAGGCAGAGAGGCAGGCAGAGAGAGAGAGGAGGAAGCAGGTTCCCCGCCGAGCAGAGAGCCCAATGTGGGACTCGATCCCAGGACCCTGAGACCATGACCCGAGCCGAAGGCAGCGGCTCAACCCACTGAGCCACCCAGGCGCCCCAAGGTATTTTTTTTTTAAAGATTTTATTTATTTATTTGACAGACAGAGACCACAAGCAGGCAGAGAAGCCAGCAGGGAGAGAGAGAGAGAGAGAGAGGGAAGTAGACTCCCTGCTGAGCAGAAAGCCCAATGTGGGGCTCCATCCCAGGTCCTTGGGATCATGACCCGATCCGAAGGCAGAGGCTTTAACCCACTGAGACACCCAGGTGCCCCTCCATGAAGGTATTTTTAAGATGAGATTAATACTTAAATTGGCAGATTTTGGGTGAAGCACATCATGGGCCATAGTGTGGGTGGGCCTCACCCCATCAGTTGAAGGCAAAAATAGAAAAAGTCTGATCTCCTTTGAAGAAGAGGTATTTCTGCCAGCAAACTGCCTTTAGATCTAAACTGTGGCACTCCATTTTCTTACACACACACACACACACACACACACACACACACACACACACCCTATTACTTCTGTTTCTCTGGAGAATCCTGGCAAACACTCCAGAAAATTAAATCCCTCTGTTATTATCACCATCAGTGTCATGACCATGCCTTGAGCTTTATTTAAATCCCAGTGTGGGATTATCAAAACAGAACCTTCCAGCATTTCTATTCCTTCCCCATCTCGGAAAATGACCTGTCGGGCTAGACACACCTCTCTTTTCTCTTGTCCTCCCTCACAACTAACTAGTTCCTAAATCCAGCTGATTCTACATCTAAGACCTATTCTGAATCTTTCTATCCAGGATGCAGCTAATGGCTGGCATCAGGGATGCTGAGCCCTCACGCTGACATCAGGCCTCACTCATTTATTCTCTTTCCAGCTCTTTTTTCACTTAACAGCCAAAGAGATCTTCCAAAAACACAAATTGTGTGTCTCTACCATTTAGAACCCCTTAGTGACTTCCCACTGAGGTTAGAGCAAGAGGAAGATTTCTTCCCAGAGTCACCTTTGGAAGCCTTGCAGGGTCTGGCCCTGGCTGGTCCCCAGAACCATCACAGGCCTCTCTTCCACACTCACTGCACTCCGGCCAATGGGCCTTCTTCCAAGTCCCCAACCCCAACTGTTTTCCTTGTCAGGCTGCTCCCTTCCTCTGGAAGGTTCCCCTAAGCTCTTTCTATTACTAGCTCCTTATTTGTTCTGAAGAGCACTGCCTCTCAGAGAGGCCTTCTCAGCCTTTGTGATCTAAATCAGGAAACCTGGGACGCCTGGGTGGCTCAGTTGGTTAAGCAGCTGCCTTCGGCTCAGGTCATGATCCCAGGGTCCTGGGATCGAGTCCTGCATCACGCTCCTTGCTCGGCAGGGAGCCTGCTTCCCCCTCTGCCTCTGCCTGCCTCTCTGTCTACCTGTGCTCGCTCACTCTCTCCCTTTGTCTCTGACAAATAAATAAATTAAAAAAAAATTAAAATCAGGAAACCTGTTCACTCCCACAGCATGAAGTTTCTCTTATAGCTCTTCTGCAATTTATTTATTTATTTATAACATTACCTGTTATAGGTTTACTCACTTGTGGACCTGTCTCTCTACTTTAAAGAGCAAAGAATAGGTCTACATGGTTCACTTTTGTCTTTGTTACTGTGTATGATGTTTGGCAAGAAATATTTGTGGAGAGAATGAGCAGGGCCCGCAGCATTTCCCAAAGTACACTCTCTGACATAGGATTTTGTAGGATGTTCTAGGTCATGGTTTGGCAAATTATCAACCGGTGGACCAAACCTGGCTCACAGCCTGTTTTTGTAAATAAAGTTTTATTGGAACACAGCATGCCCATTTGTTTTCTCTGGGGTCACTTGGGTGCTACCATGGTAGATGAGTAGCTGTGACAAAGACCTTGGACCCACGAAGTCCACCATTTGGCCCTTAAAAACTTGTTGACTCTTGTCATAGGTAATTGTATTAAAAAAGTCTATGGATCTGATAAATGTAGGGTTAAACAAAGTCACACAGGTTTCTTTCAGCGGCACTTCTTGAAGTCATTACCGTGCTAATGAGCGTCATGAATCTCTGAGAATGTGACATAATATACAGTTTCCTAAGCTCATCTGAGCAGCTAGATCCTTTTGGTGGCGCTTCCGGTTCTTTGGAAAAGACTTCAAAAATGCTGGCCAAGGTCTTAAAACCACGAAGGTGAAATTTCATGAGGGCTTTCTCTCAAAAAACGAGTGATAGGAACTTCTCAGCAGTCACAGTAAGCTGGTCTTCAACCCATTTTTCCAGGCTATGAGGGACACTGAAAGGTATTTACTGAGGGTAGGATCCTATGGCCTCATCATTCGCTCAAGAGTTCTCTCTGATTGGTATCAATATCCTAGTTTCCATGTGGAGTCTATGAACACCACCCCACTGGGAAGTATGGTATTATAGGAATTCCCCTCACATGTTCTAGAGGATAACCAGGGGTGACTGGGCAGGTGACTTACTTTCTCCTGACTGTTCAGCTCCTGATACGGAATGTGGGCAGGCAGGTAGGTATGGAGGAGAGCACAGAAGGCCAAACCATCGCTCCAGCTGCTGCTGAAATTGGTGATATCGATGTTCTGTGGGGGGGAGGAAAAGCAGCATTAATCTCCAAACTGTGCAACAGCAGAGAGGATGAAGGAGACTATGAATAAGGGGGTATCCACCTCTAGGTTTGCAGGAAGGCCGGATAAGAAACCACGCAAGACTTCAGGAAGTCCATTTAATTCTGGTACCAGCAATGGCCTGATGTCGCCCAAATCCACTCACAGAATTGTGTGAAGCAAAGCCTTCAGGGCTCCAAACCCTGGGAATTTCTGCCTGCCCAGTGGTATATTAAAAGCTTGGAGACATCTTATTCTCAAATCCACCCACTGGATCAGCTTTCCATGTCCCAGCACTGCCCAGATTTATCTGGTCAAGGAGGAGTCCTCACCATGATCGTCACGACGTATGACCCCAGTGAACAACAGGTAGACCAAGACAAAACAAGATCTTAAACACCTAGATGGCTGGTCTCATAGCTTATTCCTGCTAATACCCTCTTCTCCCACAACTTGAAGGGCTTCTCAGGGAGAAAGAAACCTCCCCATACTCAACAGTGTCCTTGCTAGTATGTCAAATACCCAAGGGTTATGAGGCCTCCCAAGGGAAGACGGAGTCCTCCTCTGGATTCGGTGGATACCCCAGCAGATGCTTCTAGCCAGAGTCCAGAATGACCCAGGTGGACCCCAGAACGTTCTCCCACAAAGCACCGCCGTTCAGGGAAGTCAGATTCTCCAGCCTGTTTGCGCTTACATTTACCTGGGGGAAGCTATCTGGCCGAGGGCAACACACAACCATAATAATGCCTCTTCGTTCCGGTTTTCATGACTCAAGCACAACCGGATTTTAAGAGCTGCTAAGCATCCGTGTTACATAAAAGTCTGAGAATGCCCCGTCTCCGTTTTCGGGCTGAACGTGCACCAGCCCGGCCTCCTGGTAAGCTGATCATTTGCATTCTTGGCTTCAAGACAGTCTCTCTGGAGACTCTGGAGCTATCTGATGGGGTCTGGATGCTGCTTTGGAAATGGGAAACACTGTAATTTTCTATTTTCTGAAGAGGTCTGCATGTTAAAAAAGAAGAGGAAAGACATGGGGTGGGGGAGGGGGGCACATCCTGTCCAGTTCACTCGAAGTCTCAGGCACTAGAACCAGATGCTCATCTGGCCCTGGGGAGTGGGGGCAAGGAGCCAGGGTGGGCCAGCCTTTGGAAAACCAGGCCTCCGAGTGCTCATCAACACAGAGTCCCCTTCCTTACTTTGGCACGCAGAGGTCATCTGAGACCCCGTCTCCAAGCCCATCTCTCACGGTGCCTGTGACCTGGTGGAAGGAAAGTTCTTTCCAGGGACCGCTCGCTGATGGCTATTGCTCACGCTCGGTACTGGGGCATCTGTGAAAATGGGACGGGCATGTGCCACACCCGGAAGCGTTCCCTCCAAGAGGCAATGTCGACATACATCCCATTTCGTCGTCAAAAGAAACTGAGGCCCTAAGAAGTGGTGTTTTTGTCAGAAAGGCCACATTTTAAGTAGAAAGCCAAACATCCAATGAATGACCAAGATGTAAGTCCCTGAGATATGAGGGCTCACAATGTGTCTGGTGCTGGGCATCTCCTCGTTTAATGCTCAGAATGACAATACCTGGTAAGTAGCACTGTATCCACTTCACAGATGAGGAAGCCAAAGCAGAAAGAAATATCGCTGGGGCCAGAGTCAGGGGCAAATCACAGGTCTGCCTGACAGCAAAGCACGTCATGTTAGCTGTCCTTCCTTCCTTCCTCCTTTTTTCTTTCTCCTGCCTCCTCTGCCTACCGTCTGTCACAAATTTACTTCACATCTAAAGCTTTTAAGGTTTGAGAAATCTTTCATTTCCTAAAATGTGAGAACATTTACACACTTATCTCTTGTATTATATTTTTCTTTATGATACAGAATGTCATTTTCCTTCATCTGTACGATCTCCAGAAGCACTCTGAGAGGCCAGAGAAACCCAACGTGGGTAACGAGGCCACCGTCTCACAAAACCAAGAAAGTGCCCGGTATTTCACTGTCACTTAGGAGAAGGTCTGATTTTAAAGATTTTATTTATTTATTTGAGAGACTGAGAGTAAGAGAGCACAGAGGGAGGAGAGGGAAAAGCAGACTCCCCATTGAGCAGGGCGCACGATGTGGGGCTCAATCCCAGGACCTAGAGATCATGACCTGAGCCGAAGGCAGATGCTTAACCGACTGAGCCACCCAGGTGCCCCACAGGAGCAGTTTTTGATTTTTAAGTATAAATGAGCAACAGGTAGAAACTATAAAGTCTATTGAAAAAAATTAGTCTAAACGACTCACAACAGAGAGCTCAGAGAACCCGGATGCTTCTGGACAGATGGCAGATTGCGGGCCTTTCTGGAAACATGAAGCCCGCTATACATCAGACCCTGGTACTTCAGCAGCAAGACCGCACCCAACACTAAACAAGAAAGTGCCCTATTTAAAAAAAAAATGGAATTATGGAAATTCCAAATCTAGGCGGGTTATCAAGTCCAACATCCAGGTGAGGAAATGCTTCTCTTTCCTGTAACCCACAGGTGCCACATTTAAGACTGAGTTGTTCTGACACTGGAAGAGATGGAAGACAACCAGCGGTGATCAGTAATCTGCAGCACTGTACTCATCCCAAGGCTATCAAATAAAGACTCCACCCTTCTTAGGATAAAGTGGAACAGCTCAATTCTAGTTCCCTGAATGTTATTTGAAATCCTAATTCCATTGGAGCGACAAGAGTATCAACAATTCCCAACTCAACGCAGCTGTTCAAACAACTGAAAACATGCACACTTTTCTGATACCTCATGTAAGAGGATGTAAGCACTGTACAAATCTCAGGGATGGTTTGTTACCATCGTTATTATAAAGGTGGTTCATTACCGCTCACTGAGGTATATTTTTGGGAGCTGTATGATGTATCTTAGTGAATGAGGAGTTAGCAGATGTTTGGGGGAAAGCTACGCTTTGAGGCAGTGTATGCGGAAAATGGAGCCTAATCACACAAACACCCCCAAGAGGTGTTAGTTAATATATTCGTTTTCTCAATTACCATTCAGCTGAATTCTGAGGGGCTCATCAAAAGAATAACTAAGAACAAAACCAGAAAATGATCAACAAAGCATTCTACAAGCTGTATAGTCAGTTATTTTCTTTGTTATCTATTCCTGAATAAAACTGAATGGGACAATAATAATAATTAAAAAAACGGAATGGGATAATTGTTACCCTTAACTGGGAGTTAGGAATGGGCTGGGAGCAGGCAGGGGATTCTGGGGTGCGGGCAATACTGTGTTTCAAGACCGGGATGCTAACTGCACGGGTACCTTCATGTTGTGAAATTTCACAGAATGGCATGCTTGCATGTTCTATCTCAGTAAGAAAGGGAGGGAGGGAGGGAAGATGAGAGGAAGGGAAGAAGGAAAGCGGAAAGGAAAGGTGAATTGATCGTCTTAAGGGATCGTCTTAAAAAGACAGCGAACTTTCTGGATTTTATGTCCTGTAAGAGTTACCAAGGGGGGAAAAGCAGAGGAACAACCAAAAGAAACTTCTTGCTGATTATTTCCCCAAGGGAAACGGTATTTACTCGTTGCAAATTGTCTAACTTTCTCTGGGATATAAATACCTTAGCGATATTTCTGAGTGGAAAAGAATTCCAGGAAAGGAAGTCTCAGATATATACATATATGGTATATGGTATCAGATACACATAAATATATATACGGTAACATTCCAAGCACCTCTAACACACGTTAAGTTTCTACGAATGCTCAGAAGAAGATTTTGTAAGATACAGAATTTTGCCTTCAGTGCAGCAAAAGACATTTGAGAAAAGCAAATACACAGAATAGTATTTACATGAGAAGCTAACCTAATTTCAGTGACTATCCAAACATATTCCCTTGAGTGGCTGAGAGTGCTGACAAATGAAGTTCTACAAGGGTGAATGCAGAGGTCGCACTCGTAAATAACACCGGGGGACAAAAGCAAAGCAAAACCCCAGCAAGCTACAGCACTTGCTTCCAGAAGGTTCACTTCACTTGCCTTTTGTTGCCTGGAGACACCAGGGCCTGGAGGGAGAAGCTGCAGAACGCAGGCTGGAATGGGTCCCACGCTCAACCCCACGGAGGCCACAGCTGGATTCTACAGCTGTCTGACCTCATTCCCACCACTTCATCTTTTCTGAGGATCTCTAGCTTCCTCCGTTAGATTTCTGTGAATGGGTTGACTCTGTGTGCACTAAACTTAAAAGTCTGAAAAAAGTTAAAAAAGAAAAAAAAAAACCCAAAGCTTCTGGGAAGAAGTCAGGAGACCGATGAGAAAATGTAGTCTGGTCGAGTCTAGAAAGACAGTTGGGTGGAAGCATCCTCAGTGCACCTCGTCCACGGACAGGCCAAAGCTCCTGTCTTGGACAGGCCTAGAGCACCTCCCTCTCAAAGTACCCCCAAACCAACCGAACAGCTCTTCCCCAGCTAAAGATGGA
Source organism: Mustela nigripes (assembly GCF_022355385.1). Lineage (NCBI taxonomy): Eukaryota > Metazoa > Chordata > Mammalia > Carnivora > Mustelidae > Mustela > Mustela nigripes. The sequence goes on along the minus strand of NC_081572.1, from coordinate 50,451,861 downwards.
AGGAAAGCGGGACGCCTGGGTGGCTCAGTTGGTTAAGCAGCTGCCTTCGGCTCGGGTCATGATCCCAGCGTCCTGGGATCGAGTCCCACATCGGGCTCCTTGCTTGGCAGGGAGCCTGCTTCTCCCTCTGCCTCTGCCTCTGCCTGCCTCTCTGTCTGCCTATGCTCGCTCGCTCTCTCTCCCTCTATCCCTGACAAATAAATAAATAAAATCTTAAAAAAAAAAAAAAGATGGAAGGAAAGCCACATGGAGAAGGACAGGAGGGGCAGAGCCATGTGTGGGAACCAAACCCTCAGTGCAGTGACCTACAAGTGGGGAGGACGTCAGTGGGGAGTGAGGGGATCAAGGACCACATCAGGTAGCCCCCCACCACTATGGTAAGAAGAACGTCGATGATGTCTGGCTTTAAAAATCAGTGAGACTTAAACCTGGGAGAGGCCAAGAGCTATAGGAAACAGACTCAACGAAGAAATCAAAGAGAAAATTCAAAAATATCTGGAAACAAGGGAAAAAGGAAACAAAATAGTTCAAAATTTGGGGAATGTGGCAAAAAGGGTTGTAAAAGGAAATGTATAGCAATACGGGTCTATTTCGGGAAACAAGAAAAATTTCAAATAAATAATCTAACATTATGTCAAATTAGGAACTAGAAAAGGGAGAAAAAACAAAGCCCAAAGTTAATAGAAGAAAACAAATAATACGATTCTAGTGGAAATAACTAAAATAGAGACTAGAAAAATAGAAAAGCTCAATGAACTGAGCCATTCTTTTTTTTTTTTTTTTTTTAAGATTTTATTTATTTATTTGACAAAGATCACAAGTAGGCAGAGAGGCAGACAGAGAGGAAGGGAAGCAGGCTCCCTGCTGAGCAGAGAGCCTGATGTGGGGCTTAATCCCAGGACCCTGGGATAATGACCTGAGCCAAAGGCAGAGGCTTTAACTCACTGAGCCACCCAGGTGCCCCTAAGAGCCAGTTCTTTGAGAAGATAAAATTGATAAAGTTTCAGCCAGATGCATCAAGAAAAAAGAGGACTAAAAATCAGAAAAGAATGAGAAATTACAACCAATGCCACAAAACACAAAGAATTATAAAAAAATACCATGAAAAATTATATGCCAACAAGTTGGACAACTAGAGGAAATGGATAAATTCCTAGAAACATACTATCTTCCAAAACTGAGTCAGAAAGAAATAGAAAATCTGAACAGACTGATTATGAGTAATGAAACTGAATCGGTAATATTAAAAAAAAAAAAAAAGAAACTACCAATAAACAGAAGTCCAGGACAGGATGGCTTCACAGGTAAGTTCTACAAAATGTTTATTTTTATTTATTTTTTAAAAAGAGTTACTTATTTATTTTAGAGTGAGAGTGTGCCCACGGATTGGGGGAGGGGCAGGGGGAGAGGGAGAAAGAGACTCTTAACCAGACTTTGCTGAGCACAGAGCCAACGGTGGGGGGGGGTGTCAATTTCACCACCTGAGCTAAAACCAAGTCGGATGCTTAACCCGCTGTGAAACACTTAATGTCGCCCCTCTATGAAACACTTAAATAAGAATTAATACCTGTTCTTCCAAAACTACTCCAAAAACTTGAAGAGGAAGGAATGCTTCCAAATTCATTTCATGAGGCCAGTATTACCCTGATACCAAAACCAAAGACACAACAAAAAAGAAAATTATAAACCAATATCCCTGATAAACATAGATGCAAAAATCCTCAACAAAATATGAGCAAACCCAGAAAAAGACAAATGCCATATGATTTCACGTGTGTGTGTAATCTAAAAAGCAAAACAAGGGCGTCTGGGTGACTGAGTGGGTTAAGCGTCGGACTCTTGGTTTCAACGCAGGTTGGCTCAGGGTCATGAGATCAAGCCCTGTGTCAGGCTCCACACTCAGCACGGAGTCTGCTTGAGATTGTCTCCATCTCTCCCTGCCCCCCCCCAATTTCTCTCTCTGTCTAAAATAAATAGATACATACATAAACAAAACCTTAAAAAATATGAAAAGCAGAACGAATAACAACAAAAGAGAAAGAGACTCCTAAATACAGAGAATGAACTGGTAGTGGCCAGAGGACAGAGTGTGGGGAGGATGGGCAAAATAGGTGAAAGGGATTAAGAGGTACAAATTTCCAATTATAAAATAGGTCAGTGCCACAAATGAAAAGTACAGCACAGGGAACCCAGTCAATAATATTCTAATAACATTGTATGGCGACACACGGTAACTACACCGATCATGGTGAGTTGTTCAAACATTCTGTGTTATACCTGAAACCAACTCTATGTCAAATGCACTTCAAAAATAAGTTAAAAACATGTGACTAAACCCTATGCAGCAATACCTTAAAAGGATCATTTGCCACAGTCAAGTAGGATTTACCAGTAGAAGGTTCAGTATCTGCAAATCAAGGAACATGAAACAAAACGAAGGGTAAAGATCATATGATCGTCTCAGTAAATGCAGAAAAGTATCTGACAAAACTCAACGTTCATTCAGGATAAAACCTCTCAACAAAGCAGGCTTTGAGGGACCCACCTCAACCTAATGAAGGCCATATATGACAAACCCACAGCTAGCATCATACTAAATGGTGAGAAGCTGTATGCTTTCCCTCTAAGATCAGGCACAGGACAAGGGTGTCCATTTTTATTCAACAGAGTACTGAAAGTCCTAGCCACAGCCACCAGACAAGAGAAAGAAAGAAAATGCATCCAGATGGGTAAGGAAGAAGTCAAACTACCTGCAGATGACATGATACTATATGTAGAAAGCCTGAAAGACTTCACCGAAAAACCCATCAGAACTGATAAATGAATTCTGTAAAGTCACAGCATACGAAATTAATATTCAGAAATCTGTTGTATTTCTGTACACTAATAATGAACTAGCAGGAAGAGAAATTAAGAAAACAATCCCACTTACACTCGCATTGAAAAGAATGAAATAACTAGGAATAAATTTAATCAAGGAAGTGAAAAAACCTGTATCCTAAAAACTATGACATCACTGAAAGTAACTGAAGATGACTCAAATAAATGGAAACGACAACCATGCTCATGAAGTGGAAAAACTGATATTGTTAAAATATTCATACTCCCCAACACGATCTACAGATTCAAGGCAGTCCCTATCCAAATACCAACAATACTTTTCACAGAAATACAACCAATAACCATAAAATTTGTAGGGCACCACAAGAAACCCTGAATAGCCCAATAATCTTGAGAAGGAAGAACAAGGTTGGAGGCATCACAATCCCAGGTTTCAAGATACTCAACAGACCTGTAGGAATCAAAACAGTATGGTACTGGCACAAAATCAGACATAGAGATCACTGGAACAGAATAAAGAGCCCAGAAATAACCCCATGCTTACATGATCAATTAGGAGATGAGAAGGGTCACACAGGAGGTGAGAATATATACAAGGAGGAAAGGACAGTATCTTCAGTAAATGGTGCTGGGAAAACTGCACAGCCACATGCAGAACAATGAAACTGCGCCACTTGCTTGCACCATACACAACAATAAACTCAAAATGGCTTAAAGACCTAAACATGAGACTCGAAACCCTAAAACTCCGAAAAGAAAATGGGCAGTAAATTCTTCAACATTGGTCTTGGCAATATTTTCTTTGGATCTGTCTCCTTTGGCAAGGGCCGCAAAAGCAAAAATAAACCACTGGGACTACATCAAGCTCAAAAGTTTTCGCACAGTGAAGGAAATCATCAGCAAAAGGAAACGGCAACTTGCTATGTTTGCTAATGACATATATGACAAAGGCTGAACATCCAAAGTATATAAAGAACTCCTGTAACTCAAGAACAAAACAAAACAAAAACAAGCAATCCGATTTAGAAAATGGGCAGAAAGGGCACCTGGGGGCTCAGTCGGTTGAGTGTCTGCCTTGGGCTCAGGTCATGATCTCAGGGTCTTGGGATCGAGCCTCGCATTGTTGGCTCCCCGCTCAGTGGGGAGCCTGCTTCTCCCTCTGGCTCTTCCCTTTTTGGTTTGTGCTTTCTCTCTTGCCTGCTCTCTCTCAAATAAATACACAAAAAAATTTAAAATAAAAAAAAATGGGCAGAGGAAATGAATAGGCATTTTCTCAAAAAGACATGAAAACATACAGATTGGCTGGCAGACGCGTGAAAAGATGCTCCGCATCACTCATCATCAGGGAAATGCGTACCAAAACCACAACAAGACTGTCACCTCACACCAGTCAGACGCCTAGTATCAAAGAGACAAGAAATAACAAGCATTGGTGAGAATGTGGAGAAAAGGGAACGCTCATGCACTGTTGGTGGGAATGTAAACTGGTGCAGCCACTAGTAAAAACAGCAGGGAGGTCCCTCAAAAAATTAAGAATAGCAATACCATATAATCCAGTAATTCCACTTCTGGGTATTTGCCAAAGAATATAAAAACAGTAATCTGAAAATAAGTATGCCCTCCCACGCTTATTGAAGCATTACTTAAAATAACCAAGTTACGGAAGCGACCTGGGTAACGAAGATGGGATACATCGTGCACAGATATTACTCGGTTGTAAAAAAGAATGAAATCTTGCTGTTTGTGACATGTAAGAGCTCAGAGGGTGTTATGCTAAGTGAGATAAGCCAGAAAGAAAAGACGTGTGCTATATAGTTTCACTTACATGTGGAATATAAAAAAACAAAGTGTATGAACAAATACGAAACCAGAAATGAACTAAGAAATATAAAGAATAAACTGGTGGCGGCCACTGGGGGAAGGGTGGAGAGATGGACAAAGGTTAAGAGGATTAAAAGCTACAGACTCCTGGGGTGCCCAGGTGGCTCAGTCAGTTAAGCATCTGCCTTCAGGTCAGGTCACCACCCCAGAGTCCGGGCCCCGAGTCGGGCCCTCTAGTCAGCAGGGAGCCTGCTTCTCCCTCTTTTTTTTTTTTTAAAGATTTTATTTATTTATTTGTCAGAGAGAGAGCAAGCGAGAGCAAGCACAGGCAGACAGAGTGGAAGGCAGAGTCAGAGGGAGAAGCAGGCTCCCTGCCAAGCAAGGAGCCCGATGTGGGACTCGATCCCAGGACGCTGGGATCATGACCTGAGCTGAAGGCAGCTGCTTAACCAACTGATCCACCCAGGCGTCCCTCCCTCTCCCTCTTGCTCCTCACCCCTACTCATGCTCTCTTGCTTTGTCTCAAAAAAAAAATAAATAAATAAATAAAATCCTTTTTAAAAAAGGAGGTACAAACTTCCATTTATCAAATAAATATTTCATGGGGATGAAAAGTACAGCACAGGGAATATAGTCAACAATATTATAGTGGGTTTGGGGAGAGATAGATGGTGGCAGACTTCAATGGGGAGCATTTAGTAATACATACAAACAATCTAAATGTTGACTCACTCTGTCATATGTCTGAAACTAAAATTGTATGCTGAATGTAATTCAGTTTAATAGTAAAAAATAAAATGCAGTTTTTTTCACTGCTGCAGGAACTTGATGTCTTGGACACACCGTGACCTAAATATCCTCGTTCTTGGGACTCCTCTGAGACTCTTGAGACATTTTTACTGTCCCAGCTGTAGAAACAGACCCAGTGAGTCTGGGGGGTGGGCGGGAAGGGGGAGTAATAATGTGTAGATCAGAGAGGACAAAAGAAGTTCATTTCTCACCAAGGTTCAGCACGTGCAGGAAGTGCCCTGGAAATACCAAGCTTATTTTGAAGATCTGGTGGAAAACATGATAGAGCATATGCACATGTAAGTGGGTCCGTGTGAAAGTGGACGTGTGAAATTGCAACGAATGCAGCCCACATTTCCTTCCCTGCGCACGGGCTTGGGGTTCGTGCCTTGCCTTGGGTAGATGTCTACACCCATCTGGTTCTAGTATCTTTGTTCCCATCTTGGGCTATCTGGTAAACATCCAGCAGTCTGGCCACCCATGGCCACATGTGGCCACCCATGGCCACATGGACAGCGTAGTCCACAGTCGTAGACATAGGGTGACTCACACACAGACCACCTGGAACCCTTCTCTGCACAGCTTTTTGCTTTCTGATGCCCCCTTTCTGCCCTAGAAAGCTGCTATCTCAGCCGCCATTGATGGCTGCCTCCCTCAGCTCCGTGGGACTGCCACGCTCAGCTCCCACTCCAGCTCTCTACACTGTGACGCAGAAACTGTTCCCAAGCCGAGGCCTGCTGACAATAGGCGTCCCATCATAAGTTTCCCTTCTCTCAGACATTAGTTGTCTAGAGATAAGCTCCAGATGGCTAAATTTAAAAGCCAAAGTTAGACATTATTAGAATCTAGATAAATAGCTTTATACTCTTGAGTATGAAATAGCTTTATACTCTTGAGTATGAAAGCCACGTAAGGTATAAAACGCAAAGAGGATAAAAGGATGGAGAAAACAGATTACATAAAATTAAATTTCTGTATAACAAAATTAAAAATAATACATATACATATACAGTAAACCACATATACATATACAGTAAATCCAGAATATATTCTTATAATAAATAAGAGATAACAAGCCACGGGAAAACTGACAGAGGAATGAATCAGTAATGCACTGAAGAGGAAACAGTCAGAAACAGTTGGAAAGGTGTTAGGTCTCTCCAGAAAATAAAAATAGTAACTATTTTCGTTCATCAAGTTGGCAAAAGTTAAGGTTTTTCATTCACGGAGTTAATGAAGATGTGGGAAATGCGTATTCCTGTTTTTGTTTTTTGTTTTTAAAGACGGAGAGAGAGAATGAGAGAGAATGAGAAGGGGAACCGGCAGAGGGAGAGGGAGAGAGAATCTTAAGTAGGTTCCACACCCAGCATGGAGCCTGATGCTGGGCTCAATCCCACAACCCTGAGATCATGACCTGACCTGAAATCAAGAATCAGATGCTTAACTGACTGAGTCACTCAGGCACCCCAAAATGGGTATTCTTATATTGACTGATGGGAATATAAATTGGTACAGGCTTCTGGGAGGCAAGTGCAAACATATTTTTAAAAAATAAAAATATAACTTGACCAAGTAATTCCACATGTAGGTATCTATTCTAGAGAAAATTTATTCTGTTTTCTCTGCCAAAAGACACACCCACAAAAATGTTTGCTACAGCATTACTGTTCAGAATGGGGAACTAGAAATATCCTAGTTGTCTACCGATAAAGCTAAGCAAACTTGTTTTTGCTTTTCATAAACATTTTCCAAAACCGTCTATAGTACTCACTTTGGCAGCACATATATTGGAATTGGAACAACAGAGATTAGGTCTCTGAGCAAGGATGGCATACAAAACTGTGAAGTATTCCATATTGAAAAACAGACAAACAAAATAATCTAAGCTCAGTTTTTTAATCTTTGTCATTCCTGGGAAAACTGATGTTCTGGGTTTTCATGGGTCTGCTATATGCCATTTTTTCTAGATGCTTGATGTTTCTCAGTAATTACTAGTAATCTCTCAGTAATTATTACTGACATTATTATAAACATCAATCTAGAGGACTGGTCCTATACCTGTCTCCATTATCACTGACTTTGAGGTAGTCTGGAAGGGACAGAGGATAAGAAATGGATAGAGTTGGGGTGCCTGGGTGGCTCAGAGGGTTAAGCCTCTGCCTTCAGCTCAGGTCATGATCTCAGGGTCCTGGGATCGAGTCCTGCATCCAGCTCTCTGCTCGGTGGGAAGCCTGCTTCCTCCTCTCTCTCTCTCTGCTTGCTTCTCTGCCTACTTGTGATCTCTCTCTGTCAAATAAATAAATTAAAAAATCTAAAAAAAAAAAATTAAAAAAAAAAGAAAGAAATGGATAGAGTCAAAACCCAAAAAAGATTTCAACAAGCCAGAAACAGGAAACCAAATTAAGTGGCATGACATTTTACTTTTCTTCAGTGTCTTTTTTTGTGTTTTCCAATTTTTCTACAATGACCATGTATTACTTTTATAATTAGGAAAAATATGTTATTAAAAATATTAATGACATCACTTACAGACAATTTAGGCCCATGTCAATTCCAAGGCAATGAATGAGTAAGAGCCCTACTAACTGTATGTTTTTAGGATGAAGAGGTCCTGAAAAAAGATAGTTTTTGTTTTGTTTTGTTTTCCCCCAAAAATGTTAAAAAAAGACTAAAAAGACTTGGCTGTAGAGGAGGGAGGGAAGACGCAATTAAGAAGTTGCTAGAAAGGCAGACTAGAGACTTTACGTTTTTTCTTTTCCTTTTGCTATGGATTTAAGGCAGCTACAGATTCTCTGTAATCTTCCTGCTAAGGAGCAAAGTCTAATTCTCCTCTTCTGGAATCTGGGCTGCCCTTTTTGCTGGAATGGGGACGAAGCAATATTTGTGACTCGCAGGGTGGGTCGTAAGAAGCCTCCAACTTTTACTGAGTGCTCTTGGAACACTGTCTCTGGGAGTTCTGAGGCTCCTGAGGTATGTGGAAACTCAGACAAGCCAAGTACAGAGGCATCCTGGAGAGAGACTGACCAACCCCCAACTGTCCCAGCCTCTAGCCACTGGAGGCCCCAGACATGGAGGAATACAAGAGTTGACCTGTGGGTCAACTGTAGGCCTAAACTGTAGACATGTGAACAAAATGAACACTGTTGCACTGTAACCCACTAAGTTTTGGGGGTAGTTATATAGCCATAGAGAACTCAGAACATCTGACTTTAAGTACTTCTTTCACAACTGTTGCAAACGGGAGAATGGACAGCAGCTTTTTGTTCCTCAAGCAAATCACTTTGGGGTTCCTTGGAACTCCTTGCCTCTTCTGACCCTATGCACCTTCCTGCTTTAATCTCTTGTTTCTTGACTTAATTTTAGATGGCCAATCATCTCCCAAATCAAGTCTGAAAGCTTCTGTTCTCCTCTTACAGATTTAAAAAATGTGGCCCTACTCAATCTGGTCAACTAAATGTCTTCGATCCTCTTAAACACGGGCCACGGGAACCGCATCCAGGTCTGTTTCCACCATTTGCCATATCTGTTCTGGAATACCTATGATGGGTGAAGACGGGTTACGAAGTAGGGCCTGATTACTACAGCTTCACCTTATTCTTCCAGTCAGGTTGGGCCAATGTGCCTTCATTATGACTTTCTGGAAACTTCCTTGGCCGTTTTTACTTATTCTTCTGGGTATATTTTTAATTATTTTACATTCAAGACTAAAGAAATCCTGCGGGATTTTAGTTGGAATCCAATTATATTTAGAGGAATAATTTACCTTTTTTTTTTTTAAAGATTTTATTTATTTATTTATTTGACAGAGAGAGAGAGAGAGATCACAAGTAGGGAGAGAGGCAGGCAGAGAGGGAGGGGAAAACAGGCTCCCTGCCGAGCAGAGAGCCCAATGCGGGGCTCTATCCCAGGACCCTGAGATCATGACCGGAGCCGAAGGCAGTGGCTTAACCCACTGAGCCACCCAGGTGCCCATAGAGGAATACTTTACTTTTTAAATGATTTCTTCCTACTCTTTATCCTCCCTTTTGAAGGAGTTGAGGGTTTGAGACCTGGACCAGAGGAGATCAAAGGAGCAAGTCTGCTAAGGACTACAGTTTGCTTTGTGTGGCGAGGGCCAAATGAGTAAGTTACAAGGAACAACCCCTGCAGGAAACTTCTCAGCTGAGGAGAGTTTTCTAATGACAAAAGGGCTGCTGTGTCTTCAGAGCTGTGTAGGCAGATCTAGTACAACCTCTCTCCAAAGACAGAATTGAAAGGATGTTGACATCAGGAGGGTGGCCGGAACTACATCTTTCTTGCTTCCTCCTTTTTCTCCTTAAGCAAACACTGGAGAGTCCCCACCTGGGATGTTTCCTTCTTGAAGTTCTCTGGCCTTTGGCATGGTGACACTTGGGTCTAGTTTCACTGCAAATGCCCGGCTGGCTGACACTTCCTGAGCCATGTAGCCGTGTCTACACCCGGCCTGCCCAGCAGCCAACACGGGCTGAGGAAGACGAAATGAGGAGCTTGGCACGGGAACTTGGGTTCTTCCACAACTTCTGTGAGCATATCTCTCTACCCCTCAACTTGGTTCCCACATGATTCTCTGCCATGTTCTATCCCCAGGTCCAGACTGTATTCCACCTCTCTGGAGAAAGCATTTTTCTGGAATCTTCCTTCCCTCTTTTCCTCTCTTGCCTTTCTGTTGAGTACCTCACTGTCATTCATTTCACTCATCTTTTTGGCTTACGTTTTCTTAAAAAGGTGATGGTTATTTGCAGCTCTGCTAGTTCCCTTCATCCCAGAATTGCCCACTTTTCAGGCTCAGTGAGTGATCTGTTAGCACCCCTGAAGCCCATCCTTCTCCTGGCTGAGAGCTTATTGAAAGGCACCAGTCACCAAGGAAATGTTAAAAAAGACTTTCTTATGGGGGCGCCTGGGTGGCTCAATGGGTTGGGCCTCTTCCTTTGGCTCAGGTCATGATCCTGGGGTCCTGGGATTGAGCCCTGCATTGGGCTCTCTGCTCAGCAGGGAGGCTGCTTCCCTTCCTCTCTCTCTGCCTGCCTCTCTGCCTACTTGTGATCTCTGTCAAATAAATAAATAAAATCTTAAAAAAAAAAAAAAGACTTTCTTATGAACCATGTGCATTAATAGGTCACTTCTAGACTGGGAAAAGAGCCCAAACCATGGTTCTTAAGTCTGTATGATAGCCAGCAAATGTTCATGGAGACCTGCTATGTGTAAGGTGCTGAGGGACAGACACACGTAATAGAGTCTGGTCCCTTATCCGGAATGGTTGACCAGACAGTGGCAAGGCAAGAGGTGAGTCTGGGACCTTGAGGAGGCCTGATGTGGTCTGGACTGTAGAAAATAAACACATCACACTCATGATTCCCAGGGAGTTCTGGGAATACTGGACACAAAAGTTTATTTTCTTTTCTTGAGCTGGTTATCGAACTGAGTGACTCTTGGCCAACCAAAATGTACATGGCTCCAGAGAACAAATCCAAATTTTGATGAACCTGGATCTTCCTCTGTTACTAAAGCAGCTATGTGACTACGACTTCAGGCAAATGACTCGACTTTTCCGGCTTCTAGATTCCTCATCTTTCCAAAGAACTGGCCAGATTGTATCAGTTGTTTTGAAATGATCGGTTGCGGGACCTGCTCTTCCAGCTAAAGTTTTCTGCAGAAGGTCTGGCGAAGGTAGAGTTTGGAAACTATAAGATTAAACGATCTCTAACCAGCTTCTTTTGCATCTTTCCATGTCTATCCTGTCCTGCACTGTCTGACACAACAGCCCCTAGCCACATATGGCCAAGTTAGAACTGAATGAAGTATAGAATTCAGTTTCTCAGTCATACTGGCCACCTTTGGCTAGTGGCTACTGTACTGGACAATGCAGATCTAGAACATTCTCACCATTGCAGAAAGTTCCATTGGACAGCCCTGCACAGCACTTATACAAACATGCATATATATTTCCCCTCTTTTTATGCAAATGGTGGCATGTTCTGCACACTTCTGCACCCTGCTTTTTTCCCACTTCCCGAGATCTATAGCAATAGGTCCTTCTGCTACATGTGGAGAAACAGTGATAGTGTAGAGACCAAGAGATTGGCTTCTGAAGCCAGAAGCCCCATCACTTACTAGTTGATGACTGTGAGCAATTACTTAACTTCTTTGTGTCTTAGTTTTTGTAACCTTTTTTAAAAAAGATTTTATTTATTTACTTGGGAGAGAGAGCGAGAGAGAGTGAAAGAGAGAAAGTGAGCACAAGTGGGAGGAGGGAAGAACAGAGGGAGAGGGAGAGGGAGAGGCAGGCTCTTCAAGCAGCAGGGAGCCCAATGTGGGGCTCAATCCCAGGATCTTGAGATCATGACCTGAGCCAAGGGCAGACGCCTAATCGACTGAGCCCCCACCCAGGTTCTCCTCCAGATCCTTAAAATGGATGTAGAATAGATACTTCATAGGTTTGTAGTCAAGATTAGTTTCAAAAATAACAAGAAGAGCCCTTATAAAACTGTCTGCTGTGGGGTGCCTGGGTGGCTCAGTCGGTTAAGTGTCTGCCTTCGGCTCAGGTCGTGATCCCAGGGTCCTGGGATTGAGCCCCACATCAGGCTCTCAGCTCGGCAGGAAGCCTGCTTCTCCCTCTCCCACTCCCCCTGCCTGTGTTCCCTCTCTCGCTGTGTCTCTCTCTGTCAAATAAATTAAATCCTGAAAAAAAAGTCTGCTCTATGATAGCTCTTCCATAAGGAACTCACTTTTCACCACCATTAACCCTCCATTCTCTTCCTCAGCAGCTATGTACGGGTCTGGCACATGGATGGATACGACGGTCTCTTTAAGCTGTGTCCAGTCTTCTGTTATTACACTGCACACTTGTGGGATAATTTATGATGGATTCCACCAAGTTGCCCTCAGAGAAGTTTTTCGATCTTATACTCCTCCCAACTTGCCCCATGTGAGGGACCAGCTCCCCCCACGTTCATAAGAGCATCTGCAGAGTTTCACAGAGCAAAAACGATTCTGTCCACACCCTGGGGCTCCGGCACTCCAAACAGACTATTTTTAGTAAGGAAATACTTTTTTTTTTTTTTAAGGGGAAACGGCACTTCTGTATTTTTGGATGTGCTTCCTAAGAAAATAAGACGTAATAACAAAGCAATCTGTTCTAAGGAATTTTGTTCCCTGACCAAGTTTAATTTATATGAGACAATCTTCAACCCCATCTTAACCTCTCACTCCCGGAAAGACTGAATTCAGTCTCTAAAATCATCGGCTTCTATGGCTAGACTATTTCTTTTTCCCAGATGAACATTTCATGCATAAGAGAACGGAAAAAAATACTCAGTGCTGATTTCACTTGGGACTGTTATTATCTAAATAGACTTGCATGCTGTCCTGGGAGATCGAGTGGGAACAGCAGCGAACATCAAGGCCTCGTCTCTCTTAATGATGGCAAGATAATGGCTTTCGGTGTTGGATGGTGCCAGCTACAATGCCAGCTGCTGGCATATTTATCTAGGGAGGGCTTCCGGCAGGACAAAGGATCCACAGGGAGGAGAAAGGACAAAGACACTTTAAATCCACCTCAGTCCACAGCAGGAGGAAACACTCTTCCATTTTATTTTGAAAATTATGCTTTTACTTCCTGAAGCCAGCAGGACATCTAGTGTCTCTATACATAAAAAAATTGTGTGCCAGCAATGTTGGAATGCAGGTGTTTTCCTTCAAATGATCCCCTACAACCAGAAGACTCAACTAACTCAGGTTAGGAGCCCTTAACTGCAACCCTAATGCTGTCTCTAAAAGCACCCCCCCCCACTATCATTTTCTCCTGCATTTTGTACAAATTCAGCAGGCTGGGGCACCCGGGTCGCTCAGTTGGTTAAGCGTCTGACTTCTGCTTGGGTCATGATCTCAGGGTTCTGGGATGGGACATCCAAGGTGGGCTCCCTGCTCACTGGGGAGTCTGCTTCTCCCTCTGCTCCCACCCCCACCCCCGACTTGGCAGGCGCGGACACACACGCACACACATGCACGCACACACACACACACACACACTCTCTCTCTCAAGTGAATAAATAAAGTCTTAAAAAAAAAGAGGCAATTCAGTAGGTTGGAACAGGTAGGACGGAGATCCCTCAGCCTGCAGGGTTGCCGAGCTGAGCCCTCCTCTTGGGATTTTGGGCTACTGTGTACACCTCACAGCCAGGCCTCTGAGCAGTGTCTTAGGGGGGTCTCTACTCTCCCTCCCAAACCCACGCCCAGCCCCCACTCCAACCCTTCCCCAATCTGTTACCCTCCATCTCCAGTTTCAACACAGACCTTTCTGACTTACAGAGCTCAAGAGCCCAAATTGGTGACCACAACACTTTCTTCTTCCTTAGTGACAAGGAGGACTGACCGAGTCTCCAGTTTCTAGTAGGTGGCGGTGATATGGGGGATGGGGTGTGGGAGAAAAGGGAGGAGAAATCGAACAGCTAAATAGTCGCATTAGAAAAGGCTGACCTCCTGCACTGGCAACAGATACGGGTCTAATTCAGTCAGCTACGGAGCTGTTACAGGTTTTGAAGATATGGTGGCAAGCCAACCCCCGCCCCCCCCCCCGCCCGAGCCATTGCTGCAGTGTCCCTGGTGCGAGTTCACCCACAAGGAAGAAGGATGGATGCCAAAAGCAGAATGGGAGACACACAGATGAACCTGAGGACATAAGGAGACATAAACCTGACAAGAAGGCTGGATGATTCCACTCACGCGAGGTACCTCTAGGAGGCAAATGCATGGGGACAGAAGTAGAACCGAGCTTACCAGGGGCTGGGGGGTAGGGAATTAGTGCTTCATTGTACAGGGATTCTGTTGGGAAAAGACAAAACAGTTCTGAGGACGGACCCTGGTAACAGCTACACGCCAATGTGGACTTGAGGCCACAGAGCTGTACAATTACCAATGGTTAAAATGGTCAATTTCACAGTCTACTTTACCCCAATAAAAAGCAAAAGATACCAAGGCAGACAGGAATGACAACAGAGCCGAAGGGACAGATCCCTGCCCATCTTCCCACAACATGGATAAAAGCAGTTAAGTGGATTTCATTTGACGATGGGTGCGCCCCCCAACCCCCGTAATTCAGAGTACTTTCAAGAATATCCTGTTCTGCTTAGCAAATTGCTAGGTGACTTCCCCAATCTGAGTGAAAAGTTTCCAGTGGTTTCTTTAAACCAGTTTGGTAGTTCTGCTTGGCTGTGCTATTGTCACTGTTTTGTCCTGGGAACCCCCGTGCCCTGGGGGCTCCGCCCCCGTCCTGCAGATGCAGTCCAGCCCCAGCTGGTGGTTGCGTGACAGGAAATCTGATGCAGTCAGGCGGGGCCACATCTGACCCTTCTGTCCCCACCTTGGCTTTCTTATCACCAGAACCATCCCAGGTTGTCTGGCCCACCCTGACCCAGGTCTTCCTGGGTCCCTCTGACTCTGGGTGCGAGGCTGGCTTTGGACGGCTCACAGGGTGAGTCACTTGTCTGCCTGGTCCCTTGCTCGGATTCCACCTCTGATGTTGGGACACTGGCGGGGCTCACTGACCTGGTCCTCATTATTTCAACTGGCTTTTCTAGCCCTGCCTCAGAAAACTTTTATTTTGACGGGGGAAAAGGTCTACTTAGTCAACTCAAAAAAACTTTTTAAAGGTTTTTTTACTTATTTGACACAGAGATAGCACAAGTAGGCAGAGTGGCAGGCAGAGGGAGAGAAGAACCAGGCTCTCCACTGAGCAGGTAGCTGGATGCGGGGCTCGATCCCAGGACCCTGAGATCAGGACCTGAGCTGAAGGCAGTCGCTTAACTAACTGAGCTACCCAGGCATCCCTATTCTACTCAAAATTGATTAGCTCTGATTTTAGCTTTAGTTTTCACATGATTATCAGACTATGCTACTCAGATTCTCAGGCCTATTCCACCTTTTCACCTTATAGGCCTTAAAGACATTCATGGTTAGGTGACTGCAAATCAGGAAAGGGAAAACTAGTAAGAAAATTATACTGAAGGGACGCCTGAGTGGCTCAGTTGGTTAAGCAGCTGCCTTCGGCTCAGGTCATGATCGCAGGGTCCTGGGATCGAGTCCCACATCGGGCTCCTTGCTCGGCAGGGAGCCTGCTTCTCCCTCTGCCTCTGCCTGCCTCTTTGTCTGTGTGTGCTCGCTCGCTCTCTCTCCCTCTGTCTCTGACAAATAAATAAATAAAATCTTTAAAAAAAAAAAAAAGAAAGAAAAGTATACTGAAAATGTAAGAGGATAAGAATAAGAGTAAATGCATGCAAAAAAGCCACAAGAAACCATGAATGGGCTCTCTATTAGAATTTCAGATTATAGATAAAGCTAAACTGTAAGAAATATACTTAAGGCATATGAATAAAAAATCAAGAATAAAGGAATTATAAAAATATATCACACAAATAAAAGCTAGGCAGAAATGGGAAGAGTATGTTTGCATCATAAAATGAAATCTTTCAGGTCTGAAGGCTCAATTGAAAGAAAAGGTAACCTTATTAAAAGACACAAGAGCTATGAGCCCTTAAGTTTGGTATCCAGAATATCTAAGGAAAAACTCTTAGAAACCAAAGATTTTGACAGAAACTACAATCAAAGTAAGAGACTTCAACACACCTCACTCAGAATTCCACAGATCCACCTGCCACATGGTGAAGGTCACCCTCTAGCGCCCACAAAAGGCAGCTCGGGGCCATTCACAAGATTCCCTTAAGAACTAGTTGAGGGGGGGCACTTTAAATATATGTGCTAAAAGCTCCTTGCTGAGGACCTTGATCAAAGGAAAAGAGCCTTCAGTCCCAAGGAAAATGTGAGACTCCACTTCCGGGGAACGGGAGGTTGTAACTTCCAAATGAGAGGTTTCCCGATGCAATTTCAAAACACTGTGGGTTCTCATTTGTCAGAAGGAGTGTCAGAGTCTTGTACGGCTCTGTCCTATATCCCAGAGTATAGTATGTTCCTTCAGGCCAAAAACTGTCACCAACCTCTACTGGAGAAGGCAGAAAAATACCTATTGCATTTTTTGATCGTGTATAAATGAGATTGACCGCATAACAGTGCGACTATACCTAATATTGAACTTTTGGACACTTAAAATTGGTTAAGATGGTAAGTCAGGTCCTGGGATTGAGCCCCACATTGGGGATCCCGACTGGCTCAGCAGAGAGTCTGCTTCTCCCTCTCCCTCTCCCCCTGCTTGTGTGTTCTCTGTCTCCCTCACTCTCAAATGAATAAATAAAATCTTTTTAAAAAAGGAATTATTTGCAACAGTTTGCTTCAACAACTCTAGAAAATCAACAAACAGAATCAAATAACAAAAAGCGTCAAGATGGAAAAACTGTCATCCGTCACAATGACAGCTAATAGGAACCCCTCCTTTCGTAGGGCATACTGCATGGAACTGTCTTCTTTTTCTGCACATGAGCTGTGTGAGATGAAGAACCAGACCATGAGTCAGTGGAAGACTAGAATGTCACACATCTCCTGAATTCCTGTTTACACCAGGGTCTACCAAATACTTGAACAGAGTGCTAAGTCAATGATAAACAAATGGCCATCCACTCAGAAAAAAAGTTACAGTTCTACATAGCAAAATAAACACAAACTGCAAAAAAGAAAGATCTAAATATTTTAACAAGGATGATCTGGAACCTGTATGATGGGTATAAGCTAGTATTTTAATGTATGAAGAGCTCTGAGACTTCAAGGTGAAGAAAGCGGATTGAACACATGGGCTTATTTTCTTTCCCTCTTGAAGCCCCAAGAAGACCACAAAAACCAGAGCTTGCTTGTTCCCCCCAAAGGTATTAAGAAGAGCAATAAAGGAAAGAGGAAAGGAAACAAAACTCTGGCACCTGAAAAGCAGACAGACAGAAGTAACTAACATAACAGAGCTAACAAAATGAAATCCCAAGCCAGCAGTGGAGATGGAGAAGAGCAAATATCCAACCTGATTTTAGTGCAAAATTTCCCAAAGGCTCAGGAAATGGGACGGGACGGCATGGGGCGTGCTTCACGAGGTGAGAAGGGAGGTGGTTAAAAACAGGGTTGGCTTGGAATTCCGTCTACAAGGCCATTCGAGTCAAGTGAAGCCGAGGGAGTAAAACAGGGTCTCTCGACAGGGTGGATAGTGGGCATGATTCTTACTTCTAGATTTAAAAACAAATTCTCAGTAAACTCAAAGCAAAGGCAAGCTTCTGTTAGTTAAGAGCATTTATCAGCAAATGACTGTGAAAATTAGTAAAGGGAATCCTTACTAAAGTGGAGCAGGAGAGATGAGGGAAAGGCTGGAAGGCGGAGCCTACCACCCAATGTCAATTACAGGAAAAATTGTCAATTGCAGAGGTCAGAAGAACCTTCAACAGGAAAGAATTGTCCATTACAGGATGGACACAGCATCTCCTGCAAGAAACCGACTACCCCTTCAACTCAGTCAGTGACAGAGAAGCTGTGGTCACCCTGAACTTTTGCTTTTTCTCCAATGGACTTTTGTTCAAAACAACTCCTCCCAACTTCCCCTTCTCCATAAAATAACGTTTCTCTCTTGATTTTTTTTGGACTTCTCTATGGATTTGCTATAGTTTGCTTGTCCCAAATTGCAATTCTATGTTTTCCTGAATAAACCCACTTTCTGCTGGTAAAATGACTATCTTACTTTTAAGGTTAACACAATATAAAAATGACATTTCATGGCGAGGCATGAGGGATTGCCCTGAAAATAGGGGAATCAAGGGGACTTTGCAGGGTGCCCAGGCGGTCGACTGACCCTCCAATTCCCCGTGCTCCTCTCTGGTCCACTCCCACAAACACTGGCTATCAGGCTGGTGCCTTCAGCCAGAAGAGAGGGAGGTCCTTCTCCGGGGAATCTGACCAGCCCAACAGGACAGACCTGAAGACACAGATACCAGGCGTCCATCAAGGACATGACAGAGGCAGAGCAACCTACAGTAATGACCACAGTCGCAAGCCTCACCCATGAGCTTGGAGCCACTGGTCAGCTTTGGAGAGTCCCACACTTACATGAGAGCAACAGTTAAGGACCACTGCTTTTCTGATTAAATACCTAGCACACAGACAGAGATCAAGCAATACCCACAAAACAAAGAAACTTGGAAGAAAGGACTTAGGCAGGGAAAAGATTTGGGGATAAAAGTGACATATGGTTCCGGGCAAGAGTAACAGAAGATATCCCATCTGTGAAACAAAACCAGAAATGCTATAAAAAATTCAGGGTCCGAGGGGCGCCGGCGGGGGGGGGGGGGGGGCTCAGTCTTTGTGATTGCCTTCTGCTCGGGTGATGGTCCCAGGGTTCTGGGATCAAGCCCCGAGTTGGGCTCCCTGCCACCGGTGGGGAGTCTGTTTCTCTCTCTCCCAATGCCTCTCTCCCTTCTTATGGTTTCTCTCTCTCTCTCTCGCCCAGATGAATAAATAAAATCTTAAAAAAAAAAAAAATTCAGGGTCCAAAAGAGAACTCCTCAAATGGACAAACAGGATGGTGGACAGATACAATGGAGTATTATTCAGTCTTAGAAAGGAAAGAGATTCCTGACACATGCTACCCCTGGATGAACCTTGAGAACATTCTTCTTGGTGAAATAAGACAGTCACAAAAGGACAAATACTGCACAGTTCCATTAACGTGAGGTTCCTAGAGCCATCAAAACCACAGAGATAGAAGGTTGGCTGCTGGTGCTGGGGGAGAAAGCACAAGGAGTTACTGTTTAATGTGTACAGTTTCAGTATGGGAAGACTTGAGATTGACCGCATAACAGTGCGACTATACCTAACATTGAACTTTTGGACACTTAAAATTGGTTAAGATGGTAAATTTTAATTTATGCATGTTTTACCACAGTTAAAGATTTTAAAAGATGAATGAGGTAAAAAACTAGGATAGCAGAAATGAAACATTTAACAGATGTTAGAACATTAAGTTAAGGAAGTCCCTGAGTAAACTGTGAAACAAAAAGATGAAAGAAAGGTGAAAAGATGTGATAATTAGGAGATCAGACTGGGAGGAATACCAGAAAAAGAAAACAGAAAGGAAGAAATTAGAAATCAGCAAAAAATAATTCAAGAATACGAGAACATGAGTTATCTTATTGAAAGAGTACAAGAAGTACCCAGCATTATAGAAAAAAAGAAAGATCCACATCAAGGCATATCACCCTAAAATGTTCGAAAGCTGATGTCAACCGGAAGCTCCTACAAGATATTGGAGAGGGAAAAAAAGGTCACCTATGAAGGACCAAGATTATTTGTTCTTACTGTAACACTGGAAACTAGAAGACAGTGGAGCAAAGCCTACAAAATAATGAACAAAATTTTATGACCTAAAATTTTATACATAATTAAACTATCATGTGTTAGAGTCAAATATAGATAGAAGGTCTTAACAAAAAATTTTTGCAAGGTCATAAAATTTTACCTTCCATGAACCCTTCCTCAGAAAGATACTAGAGGAATGAAAACAAGAGAGGAGGGACGCCTGGGTGGCTCAGTTGGTTGGGTGGCTGCCTTTGGCACAGGTCATGATCTCAGCATCCTGGGATGGAGTCCCACATTAGGCTCCTTGCTCACTGGGGAGCCTCCTTCTCCCTCTGCCTCTGCCTGCCATTCTATCTGCCTGTGCTCACTCTCTCTGACAAATAAATAAATAAAATTTAAAGAAAAAAGAAAAGGAAAGAAAAGAAAAGAAAACAAGAGAGGAATGGAGGAAAGGAATAGGGCCCAGGACACAGAAGATCAAAAAAAGAGGGACACCTGGGTGGCTCAGTCAGTTAAGCGCCTGACTCTTGATTTTAGATCACGTCGTGATCTCAGGCTCATGAGATCGTGCCCTGCATTGGGCTTCACACTGGGCATGGATCCTACTTAAGATTCTCTCCTTCTCCTTCTACCCCTCCCCAACTGCTGGTGCACATACACACACACACACACACAGAGAGAGAAACACACACACACACTGCATGCTCTCTCTCTCTCTAAAAAAGAGAGAAGCAAAGGTAGAATGGTCAAGACCCCAGTGTGAGAGCTGTACACCAGGCACAGAGAACAAGCCATGTTGGAAGAGGTCAGGAGGCTCCAGGAGAGTTCCTCAGCTCTTTGACGGAATCTTTTAGCAGAATCTTTGACTGCATGATGTAAGGGGCTATTTCCTACACATTTGGAATGAATTAGTGATTATTACATAAAAAAACTAAAGCAAACAATGAAACAAAAAGATGATTATGAGAAAAACAAAAGGTTGTACAGAAAAGAAAAAATAACAGTGTTCTGCACCATGACACGGCTTATTTGGAAATAACATTTATATTCTCTAAATGTAAACTGCAAATATGCACAATTACACTGGGAGAATGGGGAGACAGGAAGTATGGGGGAGGAGGTGAAAAGGAGATAAACGCTAGTCTTTCCCAGTAGGAGATCAAGATACAAAATTCAAAATAAAGAACAAGAAACAGCAGGATAAGCAGGCTATTTAGCAACGAGGAGGTATAATTGCAAAGGAACGATCAGTTCAGTGGGATGAAAACAGCTGACCCTAAGAGAGGAAGACAGAACTTGATGAGACTTGATGAGACTCGTTAAGGATCTTTTGTACATTGCTAGGACTGAACTGAGTCCTCCCACAAAGCCGTGGGTTGAAGCCTCAGCCCCAGTGTGATGGTATCTCCAGGTGGAGACTTTGGGAGGTGATTGGCTTTAGATAAGATGGGGGCGGGGTCCTCCTGCTGAGATTACTGTCCTTTGTTAACTCAGGGAGCACCCCCTTCCCCGTTACCACATCCAGAGCCATGTGAGATAAGTATTTGTTGTGTAAGCCCTAAATTTGTGGGACTCCGTGACAGCACCCCAAGCAGGCTAAGACTTAGATCTTCCGTTATGGACACGTGTAACTTTGATAAAAATACAACAAAAAGATTGATAAAAATACAATAAAAAGAGCTCTTAAAAAAACACATGACTAGAAAAGCTGCAAAGCAGCTGTACTAGTATTTCACAGAAGACGTGTTTCATTTCATACATAAATGGCTAACAAACTGATAAAAGGTACTCGCTCAACTTGCATCCATAAGGAAAAATTAAAAGGGATGCCATTTTCTCCTCTTGGACCAGGAAAGATGAAGAGAGTATCTATACCCAACAGCAGAGAAGGCAGGAGGAGACCGGCACATTGGTTCAGAGATGGAAGCCGGAATAACCCTGCTGAAATCCCTAGTGCAATGTACCCTTACATTAAGGAATGTTACTTTTCAGGAGTTTGGTTCACAGAAATCTAGCGCGGGTCTAGAAAGGTGTGGTCAACGAGGTTCATTGCCACGGCATTGTTTTTATTTTACTGGGGTAAGATTCCCGTAACACAAAGGTCACCCCTGAAACCACTTTCAAGCGTGGCGTTTTGCAGCTTCTAGAACATTCACTGTGTTTGGCAGCTGTTGCCACACTCCAGGTCCAGACCATTTTCATCATGCTAACAGGAAACCCTGCACCTGCTAAGCTGTCCCTCCCCATGCCCCCTGACCCCTCCAAGGCCCTGGCAAACACTAACCTTTTGTTTCTGTGGAATTTCCTGTTCTGGGTATTTCGTATAAATGGAGTCACAGAAGATGTGACATTTTGCATCTGCCTTCTTCCACTTAAAATAAACGTTTTCAGGGTACCTGTGTGTCCTAGCACTTCTTTCCACTTTTCGGCTGGGTAACAGTCCACCATATGGACGTACACATGTTCTTTACCCATTCACCACCCAGCGGTTGTGCATTCTAGCTCTTTCCACCTTTCGTTTGCTGTGACGATGCTGCTGGGAACATTCAGGTTTCAACACCTATTTTCCACGCTTCTGCATATATACATGCAGGAGCAGGGTTGCTACTTCGTATGTGAATCTAAGTTTGACCTATCAAGGAGGCCAAACTGTTGGCCACGTCGCTTTACCTTCCCAGCCGCAGCAATGTCATCACATCTGTGACCTGACTTGTCACGCTTTTCATTCGGTTATAGTACTTTTCGGCTCCAAAATTTCTGTTTGGTCCCTTTTCTTACATTTACCATCTCTGTGTTGATACTCTTCATTTTGAGCACTCGGATATCTATAGAACAGCTGGTTTCAAGTCTTCATAGGGCCCGTGTCTGTGGCTCCTTAGGGACGGTTCTATTTTACTTTATTTTTCTTATGAATGAGCCAAACTTCCTTGTTTCTCTGCATATCTGTAATTTTTTGTTGAAAACTGGCATTTTGAGTATTATTATTACTTTTTTAAAATTTTGTTTATTGACTCTGAGAGAGATGGAGCATCACTGGGGGGCCGTTTGGAGAGGGGCAGAAGGAGAGGGAGAACAGGACTGTGGAAAGAGCTAGCAAGCCCTGTCAAGGAATGCTGGCCGCCATCTGTAAGGCTATTGCTGAGCTGGGAAGAGGAGGACGGAATGGGGGGTGGGGAGTTAAAACGGTGCAGAGTTCTCTCACAGAAACTCTGCAGTTCTACCCTACTTCGTTTAAGCACGCTCTTGCTTGTTACAAGTTTTTGATTAGATTCCAGGGCTATGAAGAGTCTGGTTCTGACGGATTTTGCCACCTTTCTTGTTGCTTTTATAGAGGGAGGGAGTCTTGGATCTCCTTAGTCCCCCATTTCACTGATGCCCTCATGGTGCTATTCCTAAGGGTGGCTGATGGGGATCCACACATCCAGATGTTGTGGACGGCGTCAAGCAACAATGTCCTACCCCCTCGAGGAGCTGGAAATTGGAAAGTGAATTTCTGAGACACCCCTGCTGCTCATGTTCAGTATGGGAATTAGGATCGGATGGTCACCGGCCCTTGCAGGTGATGCACTCAGAACTGAGTCATCTGGAGAACAAGGCAAGGTCGGGGCATCCTCTGGTCTAGACTGCAGGAGACGAGCTTTGGTTCTGGAGCTAGCAACTCCAGTAGCAGGTTCCCAGTGGTGCCTCTTCCTGATCATGAAGGCTGTCTCCTTGGGGGCCAATTCAGACGCTGGGAGCTAGCCCTTGAATTCCAGCCTAGTATATGTCTCTTTCTTTCTTTCTTTTTGTTTTTTTAAGATTTTATTGATTTATTTGACAGACAGAGATCACACGTAGGCAGAGAGGCAGGCAGAGAGAGAGGGGGAAGCAGGATCCCTGGCGAGCAGAGAGCCCGATGTGGGGCTCAATCCCAGGACCCTGAGATCATGACCTGAGCCGAAGGCAGAGGCTTTAACCCACTGAGCCACCCAGGTGCCCCTTGTTCTTTCTTTTTAAAAAAAGATTTGCTTATTGGGGCACTGGGGTGGCTCAGCCGTTAAGCATCTGCCTTTGGCTCAGGTCATGATCTCAGGGTCCTGGGATGGAGCCCCTTGTGGGGCTTGCTACTCAGCAGGAAGCCTGCTTCTCCCTTTCCCACTCCCTCTCCTTGTGTTCCCTCTCTCACTATGTCTCTCTCTGTCAAATAAATAAAATATTCTTGAAAAAGAGATTTATTTAGTTAGTATTTGAGAGAGAGTGTGTGTGAGCACTCTCAGTCATAGGGAGAGAGAGAGAAAGAATCTCCAGCAGGATCCCCAGTGAGCACGGAGCCGAAACCAAGAGTCAGACACTTAACCGACTGAGCTACCCAGGTTAATACTCCTAACAATTCTGGCGGCAGTGTACCCTTACTGACTAAATTCCTTTCTGTTTAAAACAGCCGGAGTGTATTCACAGCCCTGAGAAATTCCCATGGAAAGTGGTAAGCAACTGGAAGGTCCACCAACAGACCACTAGAAGGGTGCCTGGGTGACTAAGGGGTCTGCTGGGCGTCCGCCTTCAGCTCAGGTCATGATCCCGGGGTCCTGGGATCGAGCCCCACATTGGGCTCCCTGCTCAGCGGGGAGACTGCTTTTCCCTCTGCCTCTTCTGCTTCCCCCGCTTGAGCTCTCTCTCAAATAAATAAATAAAATCTTAAAAAAATAGATAAAGTATTGCTTATGCCTACAATGAAAATCCATGCAGGAGCTACAAATAATGAAACAGCTATATGAATACTCCCAGAAGGAGGAACACAATATATCCATGGCAAGCACTCCTTGCATATCAACGTATAATTCTATTTTTGTAAAGTTTAAAGACATGTAATTGTATATTCAAGACAGTGGTTCTTTTTTCTTTAATATTTTATTTATTTGACAGAGATCACAAGGAGTCAGAGAGGCAGGCAGAGAGAGAAGAGGAAGCAGACTCTGATGTGGGACTGATGTGGGACAGAGAGAGAGCCTGATGTGGGACTCGATCCCAGGACCCTGGGATCATGACCCGAGCCGAAGGCAGAGGCTTTAAACCACTGAGCCACCCAGGCGCCCTCAAGACAGTGGTTCTTAACCAGGGGTGATTCCTCCCCTCTCTCCCCTGGTGGGGGACATCTGTCAATTTCTGGAGACTTTTTTTTTTTTAAAGATTTTGTTTTTATTTATTTGATAGAGATCACTAGTAGGCAGAGAGGCAGGCAGAAAGAGAGAGAGGAGGAAGCAGGCTCTCTGCTGAGCAAAGAGCCCGATGCAGAGGGCTCAATTCCAGGACCCTGAGATTATGACTTGAGCTAAAGGCAGAGGCTTTAACCCACTGAGCACCAAGGCACCCCTGGAGACCTTTTTGATCGTCTCAACTGAGATAGTTTTAACAGCATCCCGTGGGTAGAGGCCAAAGACAGCTAAAACCCTACAACGTGTAGGGCAGCCCCCACGACAAAGAACTGTCCGGCCTCAAATATGAATGGTGCCAATCCTGAGAAACCTTGATTTCAAGAAAAATATCAGACTGTTATCAAAATGATACTTTCAGAGAGCAGGACTGAGCAACAGGGTAGGAATTATGTCACTTTTTATACACAATAGAACATTGCATTTCCCCCCCAAAATTAGGATTTTTTTTTTTAAATTGGAAAGATACAAATAAGAACAAAGCAAGGAATACCATTTATTTCTAATAATAAAAGGAACTAATGCTTTGTGTAAAGATTTAGAAAATACCCAAATAAAGAGAAGATCAGTTACAATCCTTTTGTGTGACCCTCTCTATGATCAGTTATGATCCTTTAGATCCCTCAGCCATAAAGCACAACAGGAACTAATTGAAGAGAAGCGGAAATCTGTTCTAAGGGTTTTATTGTTTCACAGAAACTAAGGATATCCGAAATGGTGCTGCTGCTGAGCCGTGACAAGCATACGGAATCAGGAGACGGGAAGGTGTCCCATCTGTTTTACCACCTGGCCTTCTCCCTGTGCATTTGTTTTCTGTCCCTAGAGAGGCCTTCTTCCACTTCTTCCCTGGTCAGTGTGGCCCTGGGGCCTCCTGGACCACGTGCATCTCAGGCTCAGACTGGCAGGAGGACGTGTCACTTAGCATGTGGCCACACATGGAGGCATTCACGGATTTACCACGATTCACAGGACTTAACGGTCATGAATGGCTACAAAGCAAAATCAGCAAAGGGAAAAGCCATTTGAGGTCAAATCTGGAAGAAACAAGTTGTGAGCTTCCGAGTCCCCTCCTGGTGGGCTTAAATTCCCAGCAATGACTTGTGACAACACGCAAGCCGTGCTGTCCACCAAAGAAAGCTCACCGGGGCCTTGACCCCCCCCCCACCCCGTTTCTGCGGGGGTGGGGGGGCTGGTCACGTAGGCGTCCTCTGTCTAGCACACTCCAAATGCCAGGCTCCCAGAAGGAAGGCAGGTGTTCAACAGAAACCACAGTGGTTTTCTGACTCTCTCTTATCAGTTCTGGGAATGGTGAGAATCTTCCCAAATCCAAGTTACCAGACACTAGCTAAGGGCCACCCTCACAAGCAGCCTGTGTAGGCACAGCCCACAGGCAGGCCTGTTCCCTTTGCTCCTCCCTGTGCAGTGGCAAAAACACGGCTGCCTACAGCACGGAGGTCTGCCTCTGAGTAATCTTGCTCTCAGGTCTGGTTCCAGACTCCCAGGAAGAGGCTGACGGGCCTGGCTTTGGCTGGGTGCCCCACCTCCCCCAACCCCTGCACCAGGCAGCAGTGATGGGAAGGTTGGGGGAGGTCACAGCAGCTTCCTCGTGATCCCCGTCCATGATGCGGGGGACGAGTCCCTTCCCCATCTGCTGGGCAAACAGTCTCACAGGGATCTCTACAACACCCTCTGGTACTTTCATTCAGCAAACAATTTTTATTCCTCACGATTTCCTCTATCTGGGCAGGTGCACAAAGAGAGTGGGCAGGGGAGCGTCTGGCCATGCGGGCCCAAGAGCTGAAAGCCCTGGAAAGATGCACTGCAGGGAGCTGAAGGCAGGAATGTACTTCCCACAACCTGGGAAATAAGGTCTTTTGTCTTTATCTTCCAAACAGATTCTCCTGCTGCCTCAGGTTGTAAGACAATGCCTGGTGTCCCCGAAAATGTCTTCACAAATCATCGTGTCTCAGACACAGCTGCGGATACAGAGACGCCGGGTGAGGAAAGGCCCCACGAGAATAGAGGCCCATGATGACATTCATCTTCTGCTGAGGATTCATTATAATGAAGTCAGGAAAAGAACCACTTTGATGACACTAAATAAATCACAGCATTGTACGTTTTCTCTGAGTTGGGCATGGTAGCCCTCCAGAGACCTGTCTCAAAAAAGAAAACAACAAACAGAGCTCCGCAGGGCCCGCCAGTCCGCAGGCTGTTCGCTGTTGGGCGAGCATATGCTAGTACTTGTCTGTGGGAACTCAGAGACAGATAAACAGAGGCCACCGGCTATGTGGGTGTTCCTTCCAGATGCAAAATAAGATTTGTTTTGGACAACACAAAGACTGCTCTTTTCTCTGACAGAGAAGAAGACAGAGCTCCCAGCTCCTGGGCTCAAAAGAGGTTCAAAGAGGCCTGTGCGTGCCTCCCTGACGCTTCAGCTACCCTTCCCCAACCCAGGTCTTGCAACACAAAAACTCAGATAGGTTTGAAGTCAGTCTCTTGCTCTCTAACACTTGTTTCTTGCTACCTGAAATGCAAGAGCCACGTACGATTTGTGTAACAGAAGATACTTGTGTACATTTGTATCGCAGGGAGGGGTCTGCCAACTTTTTCTGGAAAGGACCAGATGGTAAATAATTTTGTAGGTATAATGGCCCAAAAGGCTCTACTGTAAGGACTCAACCCTGTAGCTGTAGTACCAAAGAGTTACAAGCAAAATGTCTCAGGATGACTGTGTTTCAGTGACCGTGTTCCAATAAAACTTTATTTAGAAGAACATGTGGTAGGCTCGATTTGGCCCCAGGGCTCCAGGGCTGAACACTGATCTGAGTGGAGGCTTAAGTCTACTGTTACAGGATCAGACCTACATTATTATTATTTCAAATGGCGAAAGCTTTGGGAATACCAAGTGTTCACTTTACTGTCTTTGAAAAATAAGATGGGGCAGGGCCAAGAGAAAATTCTGAGTTCTAGCATGTGCAATTCTGGGAAAGGACATTTGAAGTGCATTGCTTGGAAAAGTGCCATTTTTCTTTTTCTTAAAGATTTTACTTATTTGAGAGAGAGAAAGTGTGTGCACAGGCCAGGGAAGAGCCAGAGGGAGCGAGAAGCTTTCAGGACCCTGAGATCATGACTGAGCCAAAGGCAGATGCTTAACTGACGGAGCCACCTAGGCACCCCCTGTCCTAATATATGTTTGATGCAAAGAATATATTTGGGTTATATAAAGTGAATACCTGTGAATCCCATCTCCCAAATAAAAATTAGAGTACCAATACCTTGTGCATCTCTCTATTTTATTTCAATTAGTTTTTAATATACAAGGTAGTACCCAGGTATGTTTTTGAAAGTTCTACTTAAGATTTAAAATTTATATTCCACTTTCCTATCCCCCAACTACCTGTTATCTGTCACCTCCCTGATGCCCCATGAAAGCTCTTCCTGCTGTTTTAAAAAATAAATAAAGATTTTATTTAAAAAAGATTTTATTTTTTAATAAAAAAGATTTTATTTATTTATCTGACAGAGAGAGCACAAGTGGGCAGAGAGGCCACCTGAGGCAGGAGAAGGAGACTCCCTGCTGAGCAGGGAGCTAACATGGGGCTCCATCCCAGGACCTGAGATCATGATCTGAGCCGAAGACAGATGCTTAAGTGACTGAGCCACCACCCAAGTGCCCCTAAAGTTAAACTTTTTGAAATGTACAATTCAGTAGCTTTGAGTAGATTCACAAGGTTGTGGGACTTTTACTGCTATATAATCCCAGAACGTTTTCATCAGCCTCGAAAGGAAGCTGGTGCTGGGTCACTGCTGCTTCCCTTCCCTATCCCGCACCCCACTAATGTGCTTTCTGACTCGTGAATTTGCCTACTCTGGACAATTCATATGTATAGAATTATAGAATATGTGGGTTTTGTTTTGTTTTGTTTTTGCATCTGGCTGTTTTCTTTAAAAGATGCAATTTTAGGGGTGCTGGGTGGCTCAGTCAGTTACGCATCTGCCTTCAGCTCAGGTCATGATCTTGGGGTCCTGGGACTGAGCTCCCGGTGAGGCTCCCTGCTCAGCAGGGAGTCTGCTTCTCCCTCTTCCTCCGCCTCTCCCTGCTGCTCCTGCACTGTCTCTCTTGCAAAAATAGGTAAATTAAAACTTTCAAAAATATAAAGATTCTCTCTTTCACTGTGCCCCGCCCCCTTGCTTGCTTGCTCTAAAAATTTTTTTTATAATTATCATGCCTGTTAGTGCTTACAATTTTTTAAATTTACATGGAGTTCACCATATTGAGCTCAAGGCCCAGCAGCCATGAAGGCAGTCAGAGCCTGCACTGTAGGGAAGGTCTTCAAAGCTCTGGGAAGTCAGGATGATCACTAATTCCCTTGGAGACCAGGGAGGAATGCAAGGGAACACCCAGAGCAAAGGTGTGTATGACTTAAGATGTCACCAACCACTTCTCCCTGAGCAAAGGCCAAGCTACCATTCCTCCTTTTGTGCTTCAACTCCCACTCAGGAGCCCTGAGCCCCATTTCCACTGGGAATGAACCCACGATCCACTCTCCAGTCGGTCCCAACCCACCTAGTACCTTGCCCGCTGTCGTGCCCAGCCAGCGTCCCAACCCTCTAACACATCAGGCTGCTTTCTGCCCCAACCTCTCGCTCTCACAGTTCCCTCTGCCTGTCCACTGGGCTGGCTCTTCCTGTCATCCTGCGCTGAGGGAACACAACATCCTTGGACAGCCCTTCCTGATCTAGGGTGCCCTCCACCCCGTCACCCTCCACTGTCCTGCTCCACACACTCCTTCGGCCTGTTCCCCTGGCCCTTCTCTTCTCTTTCTTTGTTGTCTGCCCCCCTTTGCTGTGGGTCTAGACCTGGCTGCTGAACACAGTAAGGAGCGGGCGTTCGGTATATATTTGCTGAGACTACGCATGTTTTCATAAAATCAGTTTGGTGACTCCCACACCCCAACCTTGGACGAAAACTAGTCTGATGATTTAAATTCACCTGACTGTCCCGGGTCATCGTCAGAAGTGTCCCCGCAATGTTCTCCCAGAAACTGCCAGGAGCCCTCTGAACCACTCTGGTAAAGTGACAGCAACACCCAGTTCCTAATGACCGCAGCCAGGTCCTATCAGGGCTTCACACCTCACTCCTCCGTCTCAGTGCTTGGGAAATAAAATAAGCCACTAAAAATTTGATGCAGCCTCGGTTTAAAATGAAAAGATTAAATGTGAATCACAATACTACGTGATGGGATGATTTGGGAAAAAAAACTGTACTGCTGACAACTAGATTTTCTTACTAAACTGCATTACTTAAATTATCTTAGTAAAGATAAGGAAGAGATAATTAGATGATATTTACACACCAGGGACTAGAGAAGCATCGGGAAGAAAAACCCTAGAAAGGGCAAAGGTCTTTTTTTTTTTTTTAAAAAAATATATATATATATATTTTTTTTAAAATTTATTTGTTTGTCAGAGAGAGAGAGAGAGAGAGCGCGAGAGTGAGCACACGCAGACAGAGAGGCAGGCAGAGAGAGAGAAGCAGGCTCCCTGCTGAGCAAAGAGCCCGATGTGGGACTCCATCCCAGGACGCTGGGCTCATGACCTGAGCCGAAGGCACCTGCTTAACCAACTGAGCCACCCAGGCATCAAAAGGGCAAGGTCTTAAGGGAATTGGAACCCATGGGGCTCTTGTCGCTGTCAGAAATGACGTCCTGACAAGGGGAAGGAGCTCCCCCGAGCTATTCAACTATTCCAAAAGCTTCTGGTTTGATCTCTCAGGAATTAAAGCCTTTTCCTCTGAAGGACAGTCTGGCAACACAGCTTACAAGGGAGGGTACAGGATATTTACCAACATACAGAACACGTTATCAGAAGACGAAGGTTCACTTGAGCAAGAAATGAACTCAAGACTTAATGATAAATAACCCACTGCTCTCTCCATATGTGCTGGTTTTCTCATTTGTCAGAAAACTTCAGAATCATTGGGTCTAGCGTTACAGTTTGACACAGCAGTGCCTCTAGCAAATCCAAATCCACCTATGAAAGCTTGTTCTCCCTCACATCTTGGGCCAAAGGGAACTTTCTAGCGCTAAGGTGTGGGAAGTGCTGAGGTCTTACCAATACCCAGAAAACAGTATGGGAGGGGGGCTCCCCGCAGTTGTGAAGTCAACCACTTGGGCGCTGCAGTGTCCTCTGCCATTGCTGTCCCTGTCCTGGAGCCCTCGGGCCTCAGCAAGGCTAAGGATGGTCATTGTACTGGACCTTCTCCCCTCCCTCCACTGAGGGACCTGTCCTGGGTGAGTGAGTGGAATTCAGCTGTAAATCTTTGCATGGGCCTCGCCCCTCCCAAGAAGCGTGAGGAGGCACAGCCACCGCACAAGTCTGCAGGTGTTACCCTGGCTATGTTCCTAGGGCCCTGCTGTGTCCTGACCAGTGAGGCCAACCCTGGTGATTCAGTCAAGGTCAAAGGGAAATTTAAAAGGATGAGCTCTGCCAACACCCTGAGTGAACTTTAAGCTTACAAAAGCTGATTCTGGCCCAGGGCCTCAAGGGAAGAGCCCCACTGAGCTAATAATAAGTGGGTGTTGTTTCCACCACTAAATCTGTACTAAATCACAGCAAGGGAAAACTAAAAGAGTGGAGTGGCTGGGACCACAAGGTAACAGAGAATCCCACAGTTTCTTCCTCAGGTCAGACTATTTACTTTTCCTAGATGATTAACCCGCAATGTCTGTTCAGGACATTTGTGTTCCTGTGGTTCCTGTCCGTTGATGCTTCTAATTTTTTACAACACACAGGCTTTTGGCAAGTTGAGATCCAGAACCGAAAGGGTTTTCTTTTTTCCTTCCTTCCTTCTTTCCTTCTTTTCCCTTCCTTCCTTTCTCTCTCTTTTTCTTTCTTTCTTGATTTTACTTATTTGACAGAGAGAACACAAGCAGGGGGAGCAGCAGAGAGAGAGCCAGATGCGGAGCTCAATCCCAGGATGATGGGATCATGACCAGAGCCAAAGGCAGACGCTTAACCAACTGAGCCACCCAGGCACCCCCACAATAAGAGTTTTCTTAGGCAGAGGTGAGACTCTCAGATCTGAGGCTCTCAAAGCTGCGGGCACTCAAGAATGGCCTGAGGCCCAGGACCCCCGCCGGGGCTATTGCTATTCCTGAGATCTAGGGTCAGGTCCGGCATATATACTGCATAAACGTTCCTCGGTGCCTTAATGAGTAGTCAGCACTGACAACTGGGCCTGGTGGCAGCATTCTAAGACACCCTCACCATCTCCACTACCTGGTGTTTCTTCCATGATCTGTTAGGTCACTTGGCAAAGGGATTTGACAAACGGAATTAAGCTTGCTAATGAGCCAGCCCTAAAACAGGGAGATTTCCTGGGTGGGCCTAACCTTATCACATGAGGCTTTATTTATTTAGAAAAAAAATTTTTCTTTTTTAAAAGATTTTATTTATTTATTTGACAGCCAGAGATCACAAGTAGGCAGAGAGGCAGGCAGAGAGAGAGAGAGAGGAGGAAGCAGGCTCCCTGCTGAGCAGAGAGCCCAACATAGGGCTCGATCCCAGGACCCTGGCATCATGACCTGAACCCAAGGCAGAGGCCTTAACCCACGGAGCCATCCAGGCACCCCTAGAAAACAATTTTTTAAGGATTTTATTTAATTGAGAGAGAGAGAAAGAACACAAGTGAGGGGAATGGAAGGCAAAGAGAGAATAGGGCTCCCCCCTGAGCAGGGACCCCCAACGTGGGGCTCGATTTCGGGCTCCTGAGATCATGACCTGAGCTGAAGGCAGACACCTAACCCAGTGAGCCACTCAGGCATCCTGAGGCTTTATTTAAAGCAGAGTTTTCTCAGGCTGGAGGCAGAAGTCAGAGATCCAAAGCATCCACATGAGTGGGATGTGATGGCCGCTGGTGACTGAGGAGGAAAGGGGCCATGTGGAAAGAATCTGACCAGCCTCCAGCTGCTGAGTGTGACCCTGGCTGACACCCACAAGAAAGTGGGGGGGGGGGGGCTGGGTCTTAGAACCACAGGGAACCTGTCACCGGCCTGAGAAGCACCTGGTGGGTTCTTTCCCCGAGCCGCCTCCAGGTGAGAACACTGCTCAGCAGACACCCGATTTCCAGCTACATCGTGCTGGACCTCGGACCTCTAAAAACTGTGAACTCATAAACAGGTGTTTTAAGTCCCTGAGCCTGGGACTTAGTTACACAGCAAAAGAGAAGTACACCAGTGACTTTGAAAGCAATGCAAATAGCTGACCACTTCTAGCCAAACTATTTTTAAATTCTATCTCCCGTAGGAGGGGATATAAATATCATGGTACATTGGGACGCCTGGGTGGCTCAGTTGGTTAGACGACTGCCTTCGGCTCAGGTCATGATCCTGGAGTCCTGGGATCGAGTCCCGCATCGGACTCCCAGCTCCATGGGGAGTCTGCTTCTCTCTCTGACCTTCTCCTCGTTCATGCTCTCTCTCACTATCTCTCTCTCAAGTAAATAAATAAAATCTTTAAAAAATAAATAAATAAATAAATAAATAAATAAATATCATGGTACATATTTCTTGCCTCTAGAACACTAATCTAATGCTCTAATTTGACATTTGAAGTCTGAGGCCACTAAAACCTTAAAACTCAGCCCATTAAAACATGATAAAAGTTATGGATTTCAGCTTTGGAGAGGTAGGTGAGATGCAGGTAACTACCACCTCTGCCCTCCACCAATTAATCACCAGGGTTGACCACACTGGCAAGGCACAGCAGGGCCCTAGGAACAGAGCCAGGGTGAGACCTGCAGACTTGTGCGGTGGCTGTGCCTCCTCACGCTTCTTGGGAGGGGCGAGGCCCGTGCAGAGATGTACAGCTGAATTCCACTCACTCATCCAGGACAGGTCCCTTCGTGGAGGGAGGGGAGAAGGTCCAGTACAATGACCATCCTTAGCCTTGCTGAGGTCCGAGGGCTCCAGGACAGGGACAGCAATGGCAGAGGACACTGCAGCGCCCAAGTGGTTGACTTCACAACTGCGGAGAGCCCCCCTCCCATACTGTTTTCTGGGTATTGGTAGGACCTCAGCACTCCCGAGGCCTTAGCGCTAGAAAGTCCCGGTTTCCTTGCTGGCTATCAGCCAGGGACCTCTCTCGGCTCCTGATGGGCCCCCTTGACCTTCAAGCCCACCAATGGTGCAATGAATCCTTATGATGCTTCAGAGGAAACGCCAGTTTTTAAAGGGTTCATGTGTTAGGTCTACCCAGACCACCTCCCTTTTGCCATATGTGGGGAGGAAATTATTTAAGGGAGAGGGTCACCTGGGGTCATTCTTAGAATTCTGCCTATCACCGCCACCATCTTGTCTTCTGGCCCCCTAGAGAACCCGAAAAAGGGGTTCTCTACATGAGAGATGCAAATTTCTGTCATAACCCCAAAGAAGGAATTAAAGGCAGATTAAAAAAGGGAGATGTAGGGTTCCACGGGTCCGACCTATTCTGGGCTTGGGATATAGTTCCCAGGCAGCCTGTGGACCGAGAGTAATTTGCAAGGGCTTCCTGGAACCCTGATTCTAAAAAGAAAATCCACGGAAATGTGAGTGGAGTAGAATGTCTAGAACGGTCTCCTCTTTGCTTAGAGCCACTTGGGGCTCAGAGCAGGCCTCACTCTGGACTGACTGCGTGTTCATGTCCCCACTGAATCTCAGTTCTGGGGCTACTTCAAGACACCCAAAGCTGAACCTGGGACTTTGCAGAGGGTCTGACCCACCGTTCTACCTTTTCAGAGCTGCCACCGTGTGTTACTTAAATTCCAGAGGATGCAGTTGCTTAGGTAACGATGTTTTCTCATTCTGACCTTCCAGGCTTAGAACCTGGTGTGGGATGGATAAACCTTGATGAAAAGATGCAAGTCTTCCCCTCCATCAGGGAAAGTGAGCCATGGCTCATGTGTCACCTCCCTGGCCTTCGTAAGATGGTGGCATCGTCCACACACCTGGCACTCCTAAGCCTCCTACACAGACCTTTCTCCACAGTACACTCTAGTACGTATCTTACTTTTTTATCAGAATCATCGGTCCGTGTGAAGATGGAAGCTCCATGAGAGCAGAAATTCTGCCTGTTTTCTTTTCTTTTTTAAAGATTTTATTTATCGGGCGCCTGGGTGGCTCAGTGGTTAAGCCGCTGCCTTCGGCTCGGGTCGTGATCTCAGGGTCCTGGGATCGAGTCCCGCGTCGGGCTCTCTGCTCAGCAGGGAGCCTGCTTCCTCCTCTCTCTCTCTG
Source organism: Mustela nigripes (assembly GCF_022355385.1). Taxonomy (NCBI): domain Eukaryota; kingdom Metazoa; phylum Chordata; class Mammalia; order Carnivora; family Mustelidae; genus Mustela; species Mustela nigripes. The sequence goes on along the minus strand of NC_081572.1, from coordinate 50,416,658 downwards.
CCTGCCTCTCTGCCTACTTGTGATTTCTCTCTGTCAAATAAATAAATAAAATCTTTAAAAAAAAAATAAAGATTTTATTTATCCATTTGACAGACAGAGATCACAAGTAGGCAGAGGCAGGCAGAGAGACAGAGGGAAGCAGAGAGGTTGATGCGTGGCTCGATCCTAGGACCCTGGGATCATGACCTGAGCCAAAGACAGAGGCTTTAACCCACTGAGTCACCCACATACTCCTCTGCCTATTTTCTTCACTGCTGATGTCCCAGAACTGAAAATACAAGGGGACACCAAACAGATCCCTCCCTAAAAAGCCACTGAATTAATATATGGAAAGTTTTGACAGAACCCAATGTGCTATACTCTGATGGGCTGAAAAGAAAGTTCTTTCAAGTGAAAATATACATGGCTACTGCCTTTTTTTTTTTTTTTTTTTTTTAGCAGAATTGTCTGAGTTTTCTACAATTTACTTTTGGCTTCCTGAGTCAGAAAGAACAATCTTTAGAAGGCTTAAGAGGCATCTCAGACAAATAGGTCTAGACAGAGGATATTTTGCAAGGAGTAAATAAATCAGACACATATGACTTATGTTTCCCTTTAAATTTACAGAGATTTAATGACAAATTAAAAAAAAATACTCTTCAGGCAGAATGAGTTTTGGATTTCATCAAGCGTAACATGCTTTGAGAACTTGTACAAGACGTTCACAAAACAAAACATCACTATGGCAGGAAATATAATTCTCGTTCTTATGATGGCAAATAGCCAATTGTATAATCCTCCCCTGCATTCTAATTATAATAACACTCCATGCCAAAGGACCAATTCCTTCTGGAAATTTTCATTGTCTCTTTGTGTCCATCTAGCACTTTCCTCAATCCACTTCTGTAAGGTGGGGAAATGATAGGTCAGTCAAGTGGCCATGACCGTGTGCGGCTCAGCCAGGGCCACCCTTACTTGTTCCTGGCCTTTCTGAGGCCACCCCTATATCCCTTACCCTAAAGCCTCTCAGAATCAGCTTTCTCTCCCCCACTCCTTAAGCTTCTCCATTTCCTCAGCAACGTGGCTGTCATTGGGGTGGCCTGCCTTTACAGGGTGGTTTTGACCCTCAGAGTGGGCTGAAGCAGGGGGCTCAGAGAGCAGCTAAAGGAGAAAACAATGCACTGGAAGCAAAGCTTATACTCTGGCGGTCTTTCTTACTGGCCACTAACCCAACTAATTTTTTTCTCTTTCTATTTTAGCAGACACTGGGGGGGGGGGGGGGGAAGGTCATGTCAAAGATACAAAACACTTCTATTCTTGGGTAGAATCTGATTTTAAGACCCTTGACTCCTGCTATTACAAAGACAATCCCAGTCCTGCTGCCGCTCAAGTATCTGGGCCTGGCTCCTGGCCGAGGCCTTGTTTTCTTGCTCGGGTCTTTCTTTCTCTGTCCCCGACACCCTCAAAGCTTAAGGTTGGGGAAGGAGTGTTGGGGTACCAGAATCTTCAGAATTTTTAGCAAAGTTGGGCAAAGGTGTGGGAAAGCAGGGCCTGCGTGGAGAGAAGGGAGGAGATGACAAGTTTATTTTGATTACTTAACATTTATTTATTTATTTAAGTCATCTCTGCACCCAAAGTGGGGCTCAAAGTCATGACCCCTTGATCGAGAGTCACATGCTCTACTGACTGAGCTAGTCAGGTGCTCTGGAGATGGCATTTTTAAAGAGGGTTGCTATTTAATGGGAAAGGGAACACAATCCAACTTACAGAAGAAAACACTGGAGAATATTTTTGTGTCCTTGGAACAGACAAAGATTTCTGAAATAGGACGCAGAAAGCACTAGCCACTGGGAAAAGATGGATAAATGAGACGTCATTAAAATGAAAGACTTCGTTCAACAAAAAAGCAAAAATTCAAGCCACTGTGGGAGCAGACATTTGCAATACCTCTATTTGACAAAGGATGGATGTCTAGAATATCTTAAGAGCTCCCAAAAGCAACCAGAGAAAGAGAGACAATCTGATTTTATTCTACCTTTTTTTTTAAAAGGTTTTTTTTCTTTTTAATTTTTTTTTTTTTTAAAGATTTTATTTATTTATTTGTCATAGAGAGAGAAGCGAGAGCAAGCACAGGCAGACAGAGTGGCAGGCAGAGGCAGAGGGAGAAGCAGGCTCCCTGCCAAGCAAGGAGCCCGATGTGGGACTCGATCCCAGGACGCTGGGATCATGACCTGAGCTGAAGGCAGCCGCTTAACCAACTGAGCCACCCAGGCGTCCCAAGGTTTTATTTTTTTAAAAAGGTTTTATTTATTTATTTGACAGAGGGAGAGAGAGATCACAAGTAGGCAGAGAGGCAGGCAGAGAGAGGGGGAAGCAGGCTCCCCGCTAAGCAGAGAGTCCAATGCAGGGCTCGATCCCAGGACTCTGAGATCATGATCCGAGCCCAAGGCAGAGACTTAACCCACTGAGCCACCCAGGCACCCTGACAATCTGATTTTAAGACAGGCAAGAGACCTACAGAGCACATCCTCAAAGAGATTACCCTGATGTCGCCCACTTAGCATGTGGAAAAGTCCTTGGCCTCATTGGCCATCAGGGACGTACAAGTCCCAAGCACAAAGAGATGTCACTACACACTTATGCAAAGACTGGGAGTAATAAGACTGGTGTTGTCGGTGAAAATGCAGAGAAACGATCTCGCCTCTCTTGCTGAGGGCGGGGTGGGGGGAAGCAAACCACACAACTGTTTCAGAAATCTGTTTGGCACAATATGGGCACACCCAATGGTCCAGTAATTTCACTTCTAGGTGTAGATCCAGAAAGAATGAGCGCACCTGTGTTCCGAGAGAAATGCACGAGAACGCACCAGCACCACGTAACGACAGCCCTGAACTGGAAATAACTCATCCATCCAGCAAGAGGGGAAGGGGCAGATAAATAATGGGTGTGATCCCACAACAGGTTCCAAAGGGTGAAGAAAATGAACAAACCAGAGAAGCCTTGATGACTTCGTATCGTAGGGTAAGAGCTGGATGCAGGTATGACAGGTTTTGATTGCATTTATGTAAAGTTCAAGTGCAGGCAAAACTAATACAGCATTTAGGGATGCCTTCTTTTTGCAGAAAACCATGAGGAAAAGACCTGAGGACAGCACTTGCCTTTGGGAGTGGGGAAGGGCTAGGATCAGAAAGTCACACAAAAGGTTTGGGGGAATTGACAATGCTCTGTTTCTGGAAGGGAGTAGTGACGGCCTGGGTTTTCGCGTCATAATGGCCCATGAAACTGTACCTGCTATTTGGTGAATTTTTAACTTTGTATATGATATTTCATAATAACAAAGCTTACACTTCTATCAAGCATTACTTCCTCGTGTAACCTTCCCAGAAGACAAATACTGTCTTGATAAACTGAAACTTTAAACGCAAACAGCTCTAAAGTAACAGAAAAAATGGGGCCTTTGTGTCAATCAGAGGGAGGCACCCTCTTTGGAAAGGTGCTTCAGCCAAGGCTGTCTTCCCTGGACTGAGGCAGCCTGTTGGGCCCATTGCTTGTGGAGACTACATCTCCTCTGAGTAAAGAAAAAGGTGGCCCTTCTGCAGGAGACGCAGACCTCCACTGAGGTCCACGGCTTGTTGGGTGGACTGGCTCTCAGTCCCATTTGGCACCACAGTAAGCCCTACCACCACTGTGGCCTTCCCTAGGAGAACAGAAGGGCAACAATTAGATGCCAAGCATATACATGCACAGGACAAATATGGGCCCAGGATTGCTGCTGCCCAGAGCTGGATGGAGGCTGGCCGACGCTGTCACTCACCTCGTAGCCTTCTGTCTTCTTCTGGCACCATTTCAGGAGAGCGTTACGCTTGGAGCCACCATATTCCCGGGCCAAGGCAGCCAGCGGGTCTCTTCTTTCCACGCTGGTTAGAAAGAAGAGCACAGAGTAAAGAGAAGATGCTAATGTTTAGAAGCCTCAAGTACATATGAGACAAATAACTAGATTAGAAAAGCCAAAGTCTAGGTCAGCCCAGGGAGACTCAAGAGAAACAACCAAATCGGTTGCATTAATAGTGCATTTTACTATGTGTCACGATACAAAAGAAAAATTAATTTGTACTTCTTAGCTATCAGAAGTCTGGAAAGAGGCTGTTTTTGTTTTTGTTTTTGTTTTTTTAAATCTATCTGTTGGCTCTGTCCACCTAGCCCTCAATTGACTTAAGTACAGTGCCATTTTAACTGAAGACGCTATAGAAAAAAAACACTCCACAAGCTTCAAGACTTCACCTTATCTACATAACATATAAAAGGAAGACTGGGGGCACCTGGGTGGCTCAGAGGGTTAAGCCACTGCCTTCGGCTCAGGTCATGATCTTAGGGTCCTGGGATCGAGTCCCGCATTGGGCTCTCTGCTCAGCGGGGAGCCTGCTTCCCTCTCTCTCTCTGCCTGCCTCTCAATCTACTTGTGATTTCTCTCTGTCAAATAAATAAATAAAATCTTTAAAAAAAAAATAAAAAGGAAGACTGAAAGGGCATTGAAAAACACCAGATTGGCTGGTGCTGATAAGGATATACCAGGTGATCATCAGTAAAAATGACTCAAAACAGGGTCTTTGCACACTCCAAAGGGGGCCATCCTCAGTGTGTGCTACGTTAACTCAATCCTGAGCACCTGCTTAGTCAAAGGAAATGATTTTACTAATTAATCCACAACAGCATTCTAATTCTCAGTTTGCTGTAGACATCTGTTAATCTTTATGCTACCTAAGATTATTCATATACTACCAAGGGATTTAAGACCACACAGCGTCTTCCACAATGACTACTGTAAACCGAGAATTAGATTCCCCCAGCGATGGAACAGCAGGAAGGAGAGCAGGAACGAAACAGCTGATGTATCTCTGGAACATTTACTGTTAATAGGCAATTTATGAGCAAGTGCACCCCCCGAACAGCATGGGGAATAGAGGTGCTGGCCCCACACGCAGCTGAAAACCCACGCACGACTTTTGATTTCCCCTGAACTTAACCACGAATAGCCCACTGGGGACAGGAAGCCTTATTGATAACATACAGTCATGAGCACACATTTTTTAGGTTATATATATTGTACACTACAGTCCTACAATAAAGGAAGCTAGAGAAAGAACATAGTAAGAAAATGATAGAAAGGAGAAAATAAATATATAATACTGTATTGTACTTATCAGAAAGAAATCCACACACGAGTGGACCTGTCCAATTCAAAGCCCATGATATAGGATTCACCCCTAGATATGTATATCATCAGAGCACATATGCAAAAATGCTCATAGTAGCACTTTTTATACTAAAAAACTGAAAACAATCAAATGTACATCCTCAGGAAAATGGGAGAACAGCGGTATATTCCTACAATGGAACACTGTACAGCAATAAAAACTGATGAATTACAGATGTATGCAGTAACTTGAACAGCAGGAACAATTTTGAAAAAACAAACAAAACACAACATGTGTCCATGTATACAAAATTTTAAACTTAGTAACATATTGTTGATATTGTTTGGGGATACAAGCATCCACTGTGAGAACTGGGAAAGAAAAGCAAAGGATGACATATACCATAGTCAGAGACAGTGGTGGCCCTGGAGTGGGGCAGAGAAGGGGGGGCTGCCAGGAGATTTCAACGGTAATAATAACTTTATTTTCCTCAAACTGGAAGGTCGATATCCAGCAGCATTGTTGTTCTTTATACCTTATACGCATTTTATTGTTACTGTTTTGTAACATTCTGATACTTAATAAAAATACTTTTTAAAAAAAGATTTTATTTATTTATTTGACAGACCGAGATCACAAGTAGGCAGAGAGAGATTGGAAGGGGAAGCAGGCTCCTTGCTGAGCAGAGAGCCCGATGTGGGGCTCAATCCCAGGACACTCGGATCATGACCTGAGCCTAAGGCAGAGGCTTTAACCCAATAAGCCACCCAGGCGCCCTCTTAATAAAAATACTTAAAAAAATATTTTCTTTATTTATTTGAGAGCAAGACAGCGAGCACAAGTGGGGACAGAGGGGGCAGAGGGAGATGCCAACTCCCCCCTGAGCAGGGAGCCCAACACGGGGGTCCATCCAAGGACTCTGGGATCATGACCCGAGCCAAAGGCAGCAGCTTAACTGACTGAGCCCCTTAATAAACCGAAGTGCCCCTTAATAAAAATACTTTAAAAATATTTCTAGGAGTAATGGGATGATTGAGGACCTCAGCCACCTGAATTAAGGTAGAGAGATTTTTTTTTATAAAGATTTTATTTATTTATTTGACAGAGAGAGATCACAAGCAGGCAGAAAGGCAGGCAGAGAGAGAGGAAGGGAAGCAGGCCCCCTGCTGATCAGAGAGCCTGATGCGGGGCTCGATCCCAGGACCCCGAGATCATGACCTGAGCCAAAGGCAGCGGCTTAACCCACTGAGCCACCCAGGCGCCCGGTAGAGAGATTTTTAAGAAAATGTCATATTGCATTAAAAATTTTCTTGTGTAATTTGATGGCTGTTTCCCTTGGTATATGGTCGCTGTTAACTATGAAGTTATGGTAACTGTGCCTGTTTGTTACTTCATCGCTGAGAACTTAATTTCTAGGTCTGACAAACTAGGGAAGACTGAAATGCAGGTTTAGAAAAGAGCTTCTGTATCCATGGATGACCACAACACTAACAGAACAGGTTTCTTTTTTTTTTTTTTTTTAAAGATTTTATTTATTCATTTGACAGACAGAGATAACAAGTAGGCAGAGAAGCAGCCAGAGAGAGAGGAAGGGAAGCAGGCTCCCCACTGAGCAGAGAGCCCGATGTGGGGCTCGATCCCAGGACCCTGGGATCATGACCTGAGCCGAAGGCAGAGGCTTTAACCCACTGAGCCTCCCAGGCGCCCCCAGAACAGGTTTCTTTAAAAAATAATGTTAACTAGATACAACACTCCCTCCAAATTAATAATAATAGGATGAGAACTACCAAAACAAGTGATTTCTATCCTGTCATTTGTTTGTCTCAATGACGTGAATATGAAAATAAAATAACACATTAATCACTAATTTAATCTTTCATGATGAAGGGTAATAATATAAATTGCATATTAACATACACATAGCCTTTTTGCACGTGTTTCTGGCATAAAGAAAAGAGCAGTTTCAGGCTAGCACTAATTCTGGGCCTTAAAAGCAGTTTTGATCACTTAAATCTCCTGTGCATAAACAAGGCTAATATGTAGTATCTGAGGCTTTAAGTTGAATCTCTGAAATGCATGACTTCATCTATTTGGGTCCAAATATACACTACACCCAAAGATCTGCCAAGAGCTGAACTTATTCAGACTTTCATAAAATCCTTTACAATACCCATAATGGTAGTTAGCATGTCCGTCAAGCAGCTGTTACTCCCCAAGCCGCAGCCTGTGAAGGGTTTGACTTTGCAAGGGAAGCACTCAGGAATGTGAGAGGACAGAAGGGAGATGATTCAGGCTGGGCCCTTGTGAGTGGTCGCAGAAGCTCGTGTCAGCTGCAAAGGCTGAGAATGGAAGTGGCGGGTGAGCTGGGGGGGTGCCGAGCCGCAGGGAACGCAGGGAGCAGAACAAGGAGCGTGGGTGGAAGGGTGCATGACAAGTCAGGGGAGGTTTCTGAGAAGGTCGGCACAGGACGCTCTTCCTGTTTTTGAAGATGGACTTCACGTGGAGAAGCCTCGGGAGAGGCGAGGGTGGGGAAGTGGCTGGAGGAGGCTTGCCGGGGCCTGGGGGAGCAGGAACACTGAACAGGGAGAGGTGGCAGAGGCGGGAGCCACGCCAGGCCTCTGGTGGCCACCCTGGCCGTCTCTGTCCTCTCTTTCTCCCCTGCCCTCCCCCTCCCATCACTGCCAGTGTACTTGTGATGCTGACTTCAAAGCGCCCCTCCAATCCTTCCCATATGCACTGTTTCCTGTACCACTACTCAAAATCCAAATACGAATCCCACAAAGTAGTGGTTCCTCCCTGCTTTACCAAAAAGAGTAGAAACCTCTAACCTTGACAATGGAGACCATTCACAAGGTGACCCCAACCTCCCTTTCCAGCGGTGATAATCTGAGCATCTGTCTGCCTCCCCAGGCCATACTAGGAGATGATGATGCGTCTGCCAGGGCTGGTCCTCATGAGGCCCCCAGGACAGTCTAACCAAAGGAAACCACCCCCAGCTCCCTGAATGTTGTGCAGGGCTCCTCACGGGAACCCCCACAGGCCCCTGGCAGAAATGCTGCCCCCCCCTTTCCAGACTTCTTAACCCAACTAATGACCCCTCAAGAGTCTGCATCCACTCTGGTTTCACGGCCCTATTTCACTTTGCACGGTCCTGCTGTCCAGGGCCCACTTCCCATGCTGAAGGCACGTTTTGTGTCTGGTTGTTTTCATTAAGGAAAAATACACATACAAGTAAACTGACCACAGGCGGTGAAACAGAAGGAAGATTACAAGGCCACCAACCCAGTGAGGTCTCACTGTGTAAACGTGATACCTGAGTTTGCTCTGCGGTTTCAAGCCCCCAGTGGACGCACTCAGCAGCCTCGTGTTCCCGAAGCCCAGAGAAGGGGGTCTGCTCAGGGACTCCAGCGAGGGGCTCTTCCGGAGATAAGGGTCCGGTTTCAGGTCCTCACCCCTTCCCTTTAAAAGATCTGTGTGGAGAACAACATAGTCACCTATTCCTAGAAGAGAAAATTCACCTAGAAGCGAAATTTGACTGGTCACCACACCTTCTTCTCAAGTACAACAGAATTCTCATTGGATTCCTAAGTATAAATATATAATAAATTTAAGTTTATAGAGTTAAGTAAAAAAAAACGCACATCGGGACATGGCCTTTTCTAGAGAGGATTCTCCAGGCAGGACTGACTACATAATTCACAGAGACTAATGCCAAATTAGCCCCTCATTCAAAAATTATGAAGAATTTAAAGATGGCACCCTTGGAGCCATGAACCAAAGCCCTTCTACACCCTCGGCACAGGTCCTACCCCGTCAGAGCCAGCCCTGCTCCCAGTAAAGCACTTTGTTTGAACTGACAGGCATCTGAGAGAGAGAGAGAGCTGGCTGGAAGATACCCAGTGGGATTTTCAAGTCACAGGTGGCAGCAGGCAAAAAGCTGGGTACCAAGAACGGTAACGATTTTACAAGAAAAAAAAGCCATTCCAGTCCTAGGGTCTGGCTGGCTAAAAATAAGCAAACATAAATTCTTTAAAGACTCCTTTTCTGCTGTTCTATTAGGAGTTAAAACAGGTTAATGAAACAGGCAGAATCCTCCGGATGGTATTTCCTGAAGGACCACCAGAGCACAGATCTGGAGAAAACATTGAAGAGTATCTGGTTTATACTGACAAAGTAACAGGAGCTCGGAGAACAAGGGTGGTTTGCTCAATGCCACACGACAGGCCTCTGTGACCAGGCTGAACCCACGGTCGCCTCCTATGACACCGTAAATAGTCATGGAAGAAAACATTGCTTGTATGGCTAAGAGCCGCCAATTATGGGTAGCAAAGTGGGGAGTGAGGCTAATGAGCTTGGAAGAGGAGAGGAAAAACAGTGCTTACATCACTAAAGAGAACAACAAAAACAGTGCATTAATCTCCTTTCGGCAGCTTCTGATGACCTCAAAGCTGGCAAGGCTAACCCGAGCAAGCCGTTTTTACCACGTAACCCTTTTTTAGTACAGTAAATAGAATCATCCGCGTAGACAGGTGTGTGGTGGGGCAAAGGGGGGGCACTGACAAAGAATGGTTTACTTTGGGGCAAGAACTACTAGGGTTTGAGCGCCAGATTTAGCTTGTCAATTAAAATGACGGCTTCTTCACACAAAAGGCAATGTGGGAGGGACAGAGAAGACACAAATATTGTGACCAAAAGCTCATGTGGTACATAAAGACATGGTTAAAATGGTATGTTTTGTGTTACGGGTATTTTAGCCACAATTACAAAAACAAAACAAAACAAAACAAAACAAAAATAAGCTTGCCTAGGAATACATCACTGTGCCCGTAACCAAGTTATCCCTGATTTTCCACTACAGAGCAAGTGTAGAGAATGCAAATCAGGCGGGTTTCCAATATTCTGTTTTGACCTCCCTTCCATTTCTAGGAAGGGGGAACTTGTTTGCACAGAAAAAAGAGCCTGCTCTACTGGCTTCACTCACCCTTTCTGGTTTTTTTGTTTGTTTGTTTTTTTCCTCTTATTCTCCTGTCCTTAGACAGTATTTCCTTCTTTATTTATTTAACACACAGAGAGACCACAAGTAGGCAGAGAGGCAGGCAGAGAGAGATGGGTAAGCAGGCTCCTCGCTGAGCAGAGAGCCTGATGCCGGGCTTGATCCCAGAACCCTGAGATCATGACCTGAGCTGAAGGCAGAGACTTAACCCACTGAGCCACCCAGGCACCCCTAGCATTTCCTTCTTCCTCAGAGTCATTATTCTGACTCCAAGTCCTCATATGATAAGCTTTTATCACTTCTTTATGACATTGCTGATCAGAGCAATCCCCTGCCTTGTTACCAGAAGGCAGCATGGTAGAAAGAATCAGAAAAAAATCCCACCCTGGTCCCAGAGCTTTCTATCTACGCAGTCCGGATTTCCGGCTTTCTTGCCCTGCTAGAGGCACCAGTAAATAATTTGTTTAGAGTTCTTTTCATCTTTTCTGTGGCTTTACAGTAAGGACACAGAGTCCTACACATATAATTCTGAGGCATATACTTGGGACAAGCTTACCCTTCTGCTAATGTCTGCTCTCACAGGTGAACTGAGCAGAAAGGAACAGAAGCTAAGGTCAAGGTCACCCATTCTGCTCAGCCCACAGCCAGCTGCGTTCACTCAGCCCCTGGAGTGAACCTCTGAGGGAGACAGCACTATTTCCAACACAGAGATGAGGAAACCACAGCCCCGGGAGGTAGAATGATGGGGCCAAGAGACAAGCCCAACCCTGTGTGCGCTGCTCTGTAACTGCAGCTTCACACTGGCCACCAGCACTCGAGGCACGGGAGTGACAAAGCGACAGGGAGGATTGTGGATTCCAACCACGGTGTCACCAGCAGGGTCCGGATTTTAAAAAATACCAGAGTAACAACAGGAAGAAGGCCACATTCAAAGGCAAAGACAGCATGAAAAAGGCATATTTTAGGAATTGTGGAAGCAAAGAGACCTTCAGAATCAGATAAGATTTTTTTTTCTAAAAATAGTTACTTCTAAAGATGGTTAAGATATTCTCTTGAGATTCCATAAAAAAACAAACAAAAAACTCCCCAAAGCTAGACATCTCTCCTGAACAGATGCACACTGAGAAGTACAGTGGCAGGAAGTAGGATCTAACATCCAGAACACAGAGTCTTAAATTGTTTGGAATAAATGCCATCAACTATTTTTCTAAGCTCAGTTTCAGGCAAAGAAGAAAAGCAAACCTCACAAAATAAGAGGTCAAACGTATTTGCTGTTTTTTAAAATTTAAAAAAATTTAATTTTTAAAAAATTTTATTTATGTATTTGACAGAGGGAGAGAGAGAGAGATCACAAGTAGGCAGAGAGGCAGGCAGAGAGAGATGGGTAAGCAGGCTCCTCGCTGAGCAGAGAGCCTGATGCGAGGCTCGATCCCAGAACCCTGAGATCATGACCCGAGCTGAAGGCAGAGGCTTAACCCACTGAGCCACCCAGGTGCCCCTGTTTTTTTTTTTTTTTTTTAAGAGTTTATTCATTTATTTGTCAGAAAGAAAGACAGAGAGAGCACAAGCAGGAGGGAGGAGCAGAGGGAGAGGGAGAAGCAGACTCCCTGCTGAGCAAGGAGCCCTATAAGGACGTGGGGCTTGACCCAGGACTCTGGGATAAGGACCTGAGCCGAAGGCAGACCCTTAACTAACTGAACCACACAGGCATCCCAAAAGTGTTTGCTCCTTAAGGTATTACCTGAGAGGGGAAGGTCTGGAAGATCCAAACGCTGAGTCACACCTTTGCTGGCCGGCCGAACACTGCTGTACGTTGAATGCCTCTAAAAAACCAAAGGGCACACCAGCATGGTGAGCTTGTGACACCTGATACGTAAACATAGTGTGTGTGTGCATGCGTCCATGCAACAGTTCTCAAGCTCATAGGAATCACCAGTGTTAGCTTTTAAAACAACTTATTTTATCAATATTTTTTTTTAAAAAAGAATGTATTTATTCATTTGATGAGGGGTGGGATCGGGAGAGGAAGAAGCAGACTGACTCCCTGCTGAGCAGGGATTTTTTCCCCCCCATCTCCGCCTTGGGGCTCTGATCTGAGGACCCTGAGATCATGACCTAAGCCGAAGGCAGATGCTTAGCCAACTGAGCCACCCAGGTGCCCTGGGGGTGGGGGGGACGTAATCATTATTAATCAGCTTTGTGAGTACCTTCCTGGAAAATTCTATGTATATTCTAGGGGGTGGGTAAAAACATGGATTTTTACCGGCCAACAGATATATGGAAACATGCTCAGTATCACTCATCATTGGGGAAGTGCAAATCAAAACCATAGTGATATATCCCCTCACACTTGTTCGGAGGGTCATTATTTTTAAAAAATGAGAGAGAGAGAGAATGACAAGTGTTAGCAAAAATGTGGAAAAATTGGAATTTTTGTGCACCGCTGGCGAGAATGGAAAATGGTGCATCCACTATAGAAAATAGTAGGGAAGTTCTTCAAAAAATTAAAAATAGAGCTCCTGTACCACCCAGTAGTCCCACTTCTGGGCCTATACCCCAAACAACTGAAAACAGAATCCAGAAGAGATGTTTTGCACGCCCATGTTCCTGGCAGCATTACAATAGCCAAGAGCTCAGAACAAACTACCCGTCCATGGACAGATGAATGGGATAAAAAAAAAAACGCAGTCTGTATGCACAATGGAATATTAATCAGTCTTAAAAAGAAGGAAATCCTGAACAAATCTGGGAGGACGGTACTGTCAGGTTGGGCGGGACCACATCTGTGGTAGCAGGAGCCTAAAGTGGCTGCTGTGTTTTGACAGAAGCAGTAGTTCTAGGCAAGCCCTTAGAGAAAGACTTGCCAGAAATAGAAGTTCCTTTCACCGACCAACTTTGAGATGTTTTGGGAACCTTTCTTGGAAGCGCAGTGGACACCAGAGCTCTCCCTGTATTCAGTTCCTTTCTGCGGGATGGGATGGGCTAGAGTGATTTCCGGTATCTGGAAGCTAAGGGTGATTGATATGTTCTCCTGCGGGAAGAACTTCTTAAGTGGGCGAAACCCATGGAAGGAATTTCCCTGTACTGTTTTTGCAGGAAGGTGCATCAACAGAGGAGTGTTTAAACAGATCACCGCATGCCACACAGCCTTTAAGAAGAATGCATTATTTCTCCAAACACTGACAGTTGAAGATGTCTCTGGTATATTCCTTCATTCATTCAACAAATATTTATTGAGCTTCTACTGTGATATGACTGTGTGCCAGCCACTGTTGCAGACAAGAGGTATAACAGCAAGCAAAACCTCTCTCTGTGCTGGATGTAGAGTTTATTTAAGATTCCCTCTCTTTCCCTCTCCTGCCTCTCCCCCTGCTCACATGTGCACACAATGCGCCCACTCTCTCTCTTTAAAAAAAAAAAAAAAAATCCGTGCCCTCAGGGACTACATTCCAATGACAAGTGAAATGAGTCCGTGTCTGAATAATGTGCAGTGTAATCCAATTTATGAAACTTTCTCTTCCTCCCTACACACACACACATTTTATGAAAGAAAAACACCTAGAAGGATACACAACAAGCCATAAACAGTGGTGATTTCTGGGGCTAGGGAGCAAGAGAGAGTTCTTAACTCATTCTTTCTCTCTCTCTCTCTCTTTTTTTTTTTTTTTTTGAGATTTATTTATTTGAGGGAGTGAGACAGAGATAGCCAGAAGAGACCATGAGCAGAGAAGCGAGGGAGAAGCAGGCTCCCCACTGAGCAGGGAGCCTGATGTGAAGTTCGATCCCAGGACTCTGGGATCATGACCTGAGCTGAAGGCAGAGGCTTAACTGACTGAGCCACTCTGGTGTCCCTAATGCATTCTCTTTTCAAGTGACTAGAGCAATATGACAGTAATCTAAGATTAACAGAGGTCAGAATGATGGCTACATTAACAGATTACCCACTGGGTGGTGGCAGGAGAGGGCCTTACTGATTCAATGAAGATGCTTTATCTTGGTGTTAGGTATATGGATATATACAGAAACATTCAAGCTGTATATATTTAAAAGGCGTGTGCTTTACTTTATACATGAATCAGAGCCGGTGGTGTGCACCTGCTCACAAGGGCCAATTATTAAATCTTCAGGAATTTTGCAAGCTAGTTTTCAACACGGCCCCTATTAAGATTAAATTATATTATAAGCAAAAGTAATAAATACTCAAAACTCTCTGCTTCCTATTTATTAGTCTTCCCACGATGACTGGGTTTACTTACACTTACTCCACCTGTTTTCTAGAAATACGTGATAAATGTCTCTTCTCAACTCCACGTTCACTGACGTCACGGAGCTAGCTGGATGCTGGCGACAATCGGAATACAAACCCAGGCTTTTACTCCCTGGCAAGAAGCCAGCTGTTAAATGTTTTGTCAGCAATCTTGTGTGTGTAGCTCAATGAATTTAAATCAAAATGAAGCATGATCTGTTTCAGTTTCATTAAAAAACTCAGTGATTATTAGAATATAAGTAATTGCTTTACTTGGTTTTACATAAGAAGTACAAGGTATCTTCCAGGGCAAAAAAGTTAAAAAAAAAAAAGAAAAAGAAAAAGAAAAATTGAAAAGATCCCAAACAACAGGGGCGCCAGGGTGGCTTCAGTCATTAGGTGTCTACCTTCGGCTCAGGTCATGGTCCCAAAGTCCTGGGATTGAACCCCGCATGGTCCCAAAGTCCTGGGATTGAACCCGCTTGGCAGGAAGCCTGCTTCTCCCTCTCTGGCTCTCCTGTGCTTGTGATCTCTCTCTCACTGTGTCTCTCTGTCATAAATGAGTAAAATCTTAAAAATAAGGGGAGAGGGACATGCCTGGGTGGCTCAGTGGGTTAAGCCTCTGCCTTTGACTCAGGTCATGATCGCAGGGTCCTGGGATCGAGCCCCACATCGAGCTCTCTGCTCAGTGGGGAGTCTGCTTCCCCCTCTTTCTGCTTGCCTCTCTGCTTACTTGTGATCTATCTCAATGTCCAAAAAAAAAAAAAAATCCCAAACAACATACACTGGCTGCTAAGGACACCAAAAAAGGGTACTTGTGAATGACATTGCCCTTGGCTCAGCAGGAGCTGCTGAATGTTATTATAACATGGAAAGTCTCAGTCTTAAAAAATGCCAAGAGGGGCGACTGGTTGGCTCCGTCAGTGGAGCGTGCGACTCTTGATCTAGGGGTTGTGAGCTCCCAGGTTGGGTGTGGAGATTACTTAAAAATAAAATCTTAAAATAAAAAAAAAGAAAAGAAAATGCCAAGAGGCCAAGAAGCTCTGGTCTAGAACCTTCAGAATATGTCAAAGGTGACACAGATTGCCCAGTGAACTCTAAGAATTTATAAATCGTAAACATTTTCTCTCTCTGGGGTGCTTTAAAAACAAAATAAAACACTTCCTTGAAAAAAATATCTAGTTCAATATTCACTTTTGGTAAAAAAATATAATCTTCATTGAACTGACAACTTCAGATGTATCTTATGGGGAACAAAATGTCATTAACAAATCGTATGAGGTTTATATGGTGTCTCTCTCAGAACTTTATTAAGCCTCAAACTGTAATTTTTTTAAAAAAGATTTTATGTATTTATTTGAGAGAGGGAGGGAGAGAGAGAGGGGGGGAGAGCACTAGCATGCACAAGCCACAGGGGGAGGAGGGAGGGTAGAGCAGAGGCAGAGGGAGAAGCAGATTCCCTACTGAACAGAGAGCGTGATGTGGGGTTCGATCCCAGGACCCAGAGATCATGACCTGTGCCAAAGGCAGACACTTAACTGACTGAGCCACCCAGGCACCCATCAAAATCACAATTTTTCAATGGAAGTTTCGCTATTACTATTCATGGTTTATTAAAAATAATGTTCAATATGCCTCAAAAATACACCAAGTGGTTTTCACTTCTTGTTTCCTGAGCATGAGCCAGCATCATGGGCCCTCGTGGCCTGGACCACCACCCACACATCCAAGACCCTCAAAATACCTGCATTGGGGAGACAGCAGCAGCGGGAGCAGTCCTTACTGGAATCCCACTCAGGGGACTTCTGGGGGCTTTATGGACAGAAATATTCTGTCCGGCTCCACCTGCCAAGAAAAGAAATGGGAACATTTCTATGTAGTTTCAGTTCCAAGTAGCAAAGAGTAGTTCCTGATTTGTTCTTATAAAACCATCCCATACTGCTTATAACAGATTACATTTACTCTGTTCTCTTTCCTCTGGACTAGTGTTGAACTGGGCAGGGGGCGCGGGGCAGTCAACTGAATGGTCTTAAGAGGTGGGACCCCAGGGGACAAGAAAACACACATGATGAGGTATCTACGGTAAGAAGGAACAGGAAAGTTTGTGCACAAACTATTATTAATAACTCACTTCCCGTCTTCATGGACTGAATGCAGTAACTGGGCTTTTGCATCTTTTAATATTCGTGGTCTTGTCTTAATCTGAGCTGTGAACTCTTTTAGCAAAGACCACCAGGTATGTCCTAGCATTAGCTATGATTTCAGTCTCTACACAACAGGCATAACTGCTGTGGTCAAGAGAAGAAATACACTGCTATTTTGGACAGAGGTGTACTCGGTTTCCTTTATTTACTATATTTTTGTGTGTATGGATGTGCGTTTTTCTCATATGTATAGTTAACAGTGAAGAAAGGTAAATCGGTGAGCCAGAGAGATGTTTCTAGAAAAAGCTGGGAATGTATCAAGACCAGGAATGACAGGTCAGCACAGGTGGTCACACACAAGACCAGGCAGAGAAAAGTCTAAGAGGGGACGTGGGGAAGGCCAGGGTTCCTGCTAGACAGCCAGCTGCACAGACTCAACACCTTGTTTCCTAGGAAACGAAGCCTCTGGTTGGCCCAGCTAAGAGGGAAGTGGTCGTGACCTGAGTTTAATGGACACAGAGGCAGAAAAGGAAGGTGGCAAGTCTGGAATTAAAGCTACGGGAGAGGTGGAGAGAAAGAGGAGGTTTTGTTACACGTGAGCCAGACTCCTCACTGTCGTCTTCCTGGACTGCCTGCTGGGCTGAGGCAAGTATCTGGGATACAGTGGCTCCGCATGGAATGATCTAGACTGAGACCCTATGGTTGCATCCCCTCGGGGCCAGTGTTGGAGTAGAGACAGGCTTGATACGTGGGGCCATGGTCTGCATGGGAGTTCTGCTCATGAGACGAAATGATGAAATACCTGGCCGTCCCAAGTCGAATGACTTGATGAGGGACTTAACAGTGGTCGCAGATTCCGATGGCGTCGGAGACGTCCTGCTCACGTAGACGCCATGCCAGCGGCCGGGAGCCTCAACCCCGGGTGGTTCCGACTCTTCGTTCACGGGTCTGCATGGTAAAGAGCATATCCAATTGAGAAGGCGGAGGGTTCCCATGGGGGGTGAGGGGAGACACAGATAATGACAGACCTAAATCTGAAAGGAGGACCCCCAATTTTAAATCCCTCTTCAGGAAATAATATAGGGCTTGCTCTCAATTTTCATAGAGGTGTTTTCTTGGGAATGGCCAGAAAAAGTTATTTTTAGAGGCAGAGTGACTTGACATTAATTCTAAATTTTTAAGATTTTATTTATTTATTTGATAGAGAGCACAAATAGGCAGAGAGGCAGGCGGGGGGCGGGGAGTGGAGCACGCTCCCCACTGAGCAGAACCCCTGATGTGGGGCTCGATTCTGGGACCCTGGGATCATGACCTGAGCCGAAGGCAGAGGCTTAACCCACTGAGATACCCAGGCGCCCCTTGACATACATTAGTTCTAAAAAATGGGATGTACTTTTACTCTGCATATTGTAAATATATATACACACACACACACGCACACACGCACACACGCATTATAATGTTATTTATTATACATATTTGGCTATATGGTCCAGGGTGGATATAACAGATTGGCTTCTCAGAAGCTATAATCCAACCCCCATTTGGCACACAGAGGTTGGAAAGGTGTCCTCTCAGGACTCCCTTGTACCTAGGAGCTTAGATTTAGATTCCACCCCACAGGAAGACAAGGACTGAGACCTGGATCAGGGGCAGGAGGCGGGGCATAGAGCATTTCCTGTTGCTAAAGGAAAGGGTAGCTTTCCAGCTGACATCCTGGTGCTAAGGCTCCCTCCCCACCTCCTGCTGATAACCCGGTTCTGTGCTGTGGCTTTGGGAGCTGTTCCTGGAAATTCAGCCTAGAGTCTGCTGCTCCAGCCCTCCCAACAACCCTGCAAGCTATTTAAGGCCCTTTTGCTTAGGTCAAGTAGACAGTGGTCCGCTCTGTGCAACAGAATCCTGACTCAGACATCATCTGTCCTCGGAGAGGAAACCCTAACAGTCTTTTAGCAAACCCTGCAGCGCTGCGGGAGGTGAAGCTTCTAGTCTAACCCAAACATTTCCGGTAAGCTCTTCCTATGGATTCTAACTTCGACCAATCATCTGGTTCAGTCCTCTCATGCATGGCCTCCTCATCAGGGACATGTTAGCATGTCATTTAATCTCCCTGTGAAGGAGCCAAGGCAGGATCTCCCAGTCTTCTGATTTCTGCTCTTTTATTACAGCAAACTGCCACCAGCTGTTTTGCAAGAAGATGACTAATTTATGAGAATGGCTCGGAGTATTTTTGGCTGTGTGTTTTAATAAGGTCAGTGGAAGTTTAAAATATTTATTTACTATTTTTTTGGAATGAGTTCTCATAAGCTTCGGTGGCTGGATTTACTTGCCCTTAATTCTCGAAGCTTCCGTTGCTCTGTGATCAATGTGCACAGAAAACGTTTAAGTGAAGCAGAACTTAAAACATACTTTTGTCTCCGCAGCCCCTTCTTTGGAGTGAAAAACAAACAAACAAACAAACAAAAACCTAAGACACCGATGACTTCTTTGAAAGAAATATCAGGAATTTCAGAAACTGGTAGGAGGCCGGGTGTGAAAAAGAATTTTTTTAATTGAATGAGTTGGGTTTTTTTTTTTTTTTGTATTCTCCCTGGTGTGTTATGCAATGTAAAGTCAGGTGTGGAAGATGCAGAAAGAGAATGAAATCAGGTTAGGTACAATCAGGAAAAACAAAGCAAAACAAAACAAAACTAGTTTCCGGACCGGCCATTCCAAGTAAAGTCGGGAACAAAGTGAGCTACCTTCACCCATTTAAAGGACCGTCTACCGAGGGCTTTCAGAAACCCAGAGCACCCTTCGAAGGGAGATCTTGTCTAAAAATTCATTTTCATCTCATTCCTTGAAAATCTAATGAAAAGGATTCTATACCCACTCAAGTGTTTCCGTCAATTACCCAAGTTTCTCTGTGATTCAATACATCAAATGAGAAACAGGAGTCTTTGGATTCTGTTAAGAACCTAGCAAGGCGACAAGAGCCAATTCCCAGTCCTCTTGCCTTCAGATACTCAAAGACCATGTTTCAACTGATAGGTCCGCTTGGCCAGAACAGGGAAGAGTCAGTATGAGAAAACTCTGCAAGCAGTTTCAGCAGATCAGAGAAGCTGTTGAAATAAACAACCTCCACATTATAACAGGGATTCGCCCGTGAGTGTGTGTGCAAGCGTGTGTGCGTGTGCAGGGCAGGTAAGGGGATTCACAAAACAAAGCCTGGACTGAAGAGCCATAGAGAGGAGCTATTGGTTTTATTTCGTACAGTACTTCCATCATAAATAGATTTGAAACTCCTTTACACCCGCCTGTCCTACGGTTGTCCGGGATAAACCAGTAACAACTCTGGCAAGAAATGCAGTATTCCATTTTTGCTGTTCTAAGGAAGAATAAGCCTCTGTATTCTACAAAGGATATTAAGAAATGTTAAGCATATAGCCAGGTGTATTGCAGCAAACTCATTAAATACAGGAAAAGCTTCAAGGTACCACTACTGGCAAAGGATTTGTCCCTGTGCTAACTACTGCCTCCTAAAGACAGATGTTAGATTCGAAGGTCTATCTGGAAAACAAAAATCACACATATGGAAAGTCAAAGTGAGCCTTGAAAATCCCCTGAATCACCCAGAAGCACAGTTTACATGGTTTTGAAGGTACAACCATATACAAACCTACTATCCTTCATAAGTCTAGTGCATTCGGTTTCCCTAAAGCACTGAACAAGACCCTCTTTCTCCAGGGGCATCTCAGATGACACAGCTGCCCTGTGCTTAGGCATTGTGTTGAAAACACCAAAAGTAAGGCATGTCTCCATCTGCTCCCAGAATGTAAAACTGTGATTATAATGGATAATTTTCACACCAAAAAATATGTGTATAACTCCACTGTAAGTACCATGTGTCTTTAAAACAGTATCTAATTTAATTTTCAAAAAACGCCCCCATCTTTGTTATTATTCCTTATTTTAAGATTTTATTTATTCATTTATTTATTTGACAGACAGAAATCACAAGTAGGCAGAGAGGCAGGCAGAGAGAGAGAGGGGGAAGCAGGCTCCCCGCCGAGCAGAGAGCCCAATGCGGAGCTCGATATCAGGACCCTGAGATCATGACCTGAGCCGAAGGCAGAGGCATTAACCCACTGAGCCACCCAGGTGCCCCAATTATCCCTTATTTTAGATGAAAAACTTGACAAGGTTGTCTGGATTATAAACAGTGAATCTGGGTGGCAACTCTAGTTCTGTTTGATCATGGCCTTTTTCAAATTGTCTGTAAGGCATAGGTGTCCTGGAAGGTGTACCAGGCATATCTAAAAAAATAACAATACTGATGGTATTTATTCTTAAAAATGATTTAACAGGTTATTAAAAATACTATCAATATTTATTTCATTGTTCTTATTTTTATCCAATAATCTGCTCCTAGGAAGTAGCAGCCCATACCTGAGAATGACAGACCGCTGGACCCAAGGACCATGTCATACGCTCACAGCTGGTTTACCTCATCTTTCTGTTGTTATAATTTAAACATATATATGCACATGTGTCTGTAATTACCTTTTATTTAAAAAATGTTATCAAATTTCTCAAATTCACTGGTCTCCTTGTTTGGTCACAGAATGGTCTTCAAGTAGTGTTGGTTTTCCACACACCTACCTCACCATACAGGACACCTGGAGGTTGTGTCTATTTTGATCCAAGAATGTGTGAGCTCTTGTACATAACTCAAAGCAGTCAAAAGTTAACTATCTCTGGGGAATGCCACATTATACCACTGCTACCTTCCCAACTGGCCGGTCAGTATTAAGGAAGATGGGTCATGTCGATCATGTGTCTGCAAGGGCTCTTTCCTGAAAAACTGAGTAAAAGCCCAGCTCCAGACCCTTCCAGGGCTGGACAGACTTCTCTCCTAGGACTCCCCTCCACCCACCTCACTTTCAGACTCCAAGTCTAGCTACCTGAAATTCTGTTCCTTGTAGTCCTGTCTCTGTACCCTTGCTCATTCTATGCCCTTCCTGGAACACAAATTTTTTTCCAAAATTTTTTTTACTTTTATTCATGAAACGAATCTAAAAGAAGTCTGTAGCTCTGGAGTGAGACAGAAATTAAAGTTAAGTCTTTTGTCTCTTGGGCATCCGTGTTTTTCAGAACTTCATTTTTGAATTTCAATATAAGCATACAGATGACATAAAAACAAACAAGGTTTGGAACACAAGCATCCAGGTAAAAGGACAGTGGCAAAGAGGGGCAAATTAGGAAGAGCCACAGTACATCCCTAAAATGGGCGATGACCAGGCAAAACGAGGCCAAGAATGCTGGCTCCCACATGCCAGTTTCACCAGGAAAGGACTTGGACACAGATCAATTTCACCCACTAGGAACCTATTCTTCCTCTGTATTCCATTTGAGCTTCTGTGCCTCCGATACGTAACATAAATTTACCTTAAAGAGCCTCCCTTCTGGTTTAAGATTTTAGTAACAGTCAGCAGAAGTGGGCACGGATCTAAGCAGAACCTACAGACACAGATACTGGGCAAATGTTAGGGCCTGATACTCTCACCCATTTAAGTGAGAATAAGGGACAGACAATTATCTGCTCCCCTCCAAGGCATGCCCTGACCTACGAATATATTCCATAAATTCCATGATTTAAAATGAAGAGAATAATCGTATTCAAAGGACGTTTATATTTATGACAGGAAACAGAATTATATGCTTGATAGCATCTGCCTGGAGAATGCAAAATAATTCAAGAACAGAGGAAAATATACAAAAGATGACAGTTTGCAATGAAAGGCTGAGTCTGAAAAGTGGTATTAGCAATCTAATAATCCCAATAAAATATTTTAAAGCAGAACAGGCTCAAGAGAAAAAGAAAGGAGGGCATACTGGGAAAGTCTCTTTGAATACGGAGGAAATACATAACGTAAAGGTGAGATTTCGATTCAGTGGGCACAGGATGGCTTTGACCATACATGGTGCTGGCTGTCCATCCGGGAGAGGACCCACACCTCATATCGGTCTGAACAAAGAAAGGCAAATCAAACATCTGACAGAGAAACAGATAAGACACAGATAGAGAAAAGGTGACAGCCTACTCCTGCAAGGGGAGGGGAGGGAAAATCTTAAACAAATAACACCCCAGACACAGTAAAGGAAAATATAAACAGACTGCGTCACAATATAAATTTTTCCATGAGAATGATGGTAAAACCGTAAGACCCATAATGTACTGGGTAAACACACATCGCTGATAAGATATGACTTACAAACGGAGAAGAGGAAAAAATCAGTCCACGAAAAAATAAGCAAAAGTGCTAAACGAGCAATTCTCAAAAGAGGAAAAGTAAATGATTAACATATAAAAATTTCCCTGGGAAAATGCAAATTCGAAGGAAATTTTTTGCTTATTCTATTTACAAAATTAAGCTAAGGCTATGTATAAATAGGCACTTTCATCAAAAAGTAAAATGTCACAAGTCTTAGATAAGTAACCTGGTAAATCTATCAAAATCAAAGCTGCATATCCTCCAAGGTAGTGATCCTACTTTTAGGAACCCACCCTATGAAAATAAAAACAATCTATAATGCTATGTGGGTAAAGACTGCTATTATGCCATTATTGGGGAAGGAAAAAAATCTAGGAAATATAACCTTGATGTTTATGAAATATGACAATATTTCAATATTCTAGGGTACATCCATCCTCTAGAACACCACACAGCTATTAAATTAAGTTAAATTTGGGGCACTTTGGGGGGCTCAGTTAGTAAGCGTTTGACTCTTGATCTTGGGGCAGGGGTCTTGACCTCAGAGTCGTGAGTCCAGGCCCTGCATTGGGCTCCACACTGGACACAGAACCTACTTAAAAGAAAAGAAAATAATAAAAAAATGAATTAAATGAATTAAACTCATAAATATCGACTTGGAAGGATGCCCATGATACACTGTTAATATAGTTTATAAATTTTATAAAAAAACATAAAAATGAACCCTATGTATTTGTATGAGTAAAGGGGGAGGAAAAGAAAAACAGACACACTGTGAACACTGATTACCTTATAGAGTGAGTACTGGAGAGGGAAAAGATGAATATTTTTCACGGAACACCTCTGTTTTGTTACCAGGACACCTAAACATTCATAAGTAAGAAGAAACCCAATACATCAAATCATCAAGTGACCTATTTATTTTTACAGTTCGAAAAGATAAGCCAGGACCTCAAATTCCACACGAGATTGTTTGGGAAACACTGGCATTTGGCTTCAACAATTTATGCAAAATTAGTTATCTTTGCTCCTTGCTCTTTTGTTCCAAGACTGAAATCATTTTTAAAAATTACATTCATATTTAAAATCAGCCTCCTGTCCACAACTCGTATCAGAAGTCCGGCTTGCTTTTGGCTCAGATTCTAGCTATAGGACATGGCTTTCGAGTTCTGAAACCACTTGCACTAGAAACCCCAGGACAGACGGACATGAAGGCCCCGCACACACTTGGCCAGTGACGACAAATCAGGCAACAGACTCTTCTGAATAATAATGTATTTATTTAGCACTTCATGAATGCCTACGTATAAAAATATTTAACGGTACCCAGAATACAGACAGATCGGGATACTCAATGCGAGTACAGCTGTGTATCTGAAGTGGAGGTGATTTTCCTTTTATTTATGTTTGCAAACACCTGGCAAGTGAATGTGAGATCATTCCAAGAAAATCTCAGTCTGAGGTAAAGAGCTCCCAGTAGGTGTATTGGACGGTGCCAGCGAGCATCAAAGCCATTTTCATGGAAGAGGCACCCATCTCCTCTCTTCTACCACCAGACGAAATTTTTCTAGGGATTCTGGGCTCTCCAGCTGGACATGCCCAACTGTCCTCCTGCATTAAAGAGCCTTCCTGTTCCTTACGCCCTCGCACCAGACAGGAGCTTCTGTCCCATCCTGGGGACATGTAGTGAAGACTGGCCACCATCTGGAAGGCACAGTTGCTCCTGGAGTGAGAGCCAAGGGAGGCTGGGCCTCGTGGGGCCACTGAATTTGGTGCAGATCTCAACAAACTATGTACTTCCCAAGTTCAACATCCCACTCTGAACTCTGGACCACTCTGAATCATCCACTTCCGGATTCAAAGCCTTTCAGTTTCTGGGTTAAGTTTTATTCCTGAGGCGCTGGTTGTAGTTGTTCCTTAATTTTTAGTCTGATTCCCAAGGGCACAGGCACCACGTAAACAAATTGGCTCGACTACATCCTTTTTGGTCAGCCAAACATCAGTTTGCGTTGAGCCCAGTGGAGATTCTGGAAATCCAACCCTGACTTAGTGGTGGCTTGTTTCGGATGAGGTAACGACGTCAGACCCCAGCTGGAAAGGGCTCGTTCGGGACTTGACAGAAGAGAAGAACCTGCTAGCTTCTTCAGAAGGACACGGGACACAGACGGCTTCCTGGTTTGCCGTAAGTAGTGTTAATGCCAAGATTATCAGGTACCATGTTCAAGAGGAAGCACAGAAATAAATTCCAAAAAGTAAGACACAGGCACGGGCCACATTCACCAGTGCGCTGCACACCCTAGCTGCATACAAAAAAGTGAGTTTCACACCATGCTTGTACTTTGTCTTTTTCAAGAACTTCATCTATGCTCCAAACAAAAGACTGCCGAATCTTCTGAGAAAAAGAAAGAAGGGGGGAAAAAAGAGGGAAGGATCATCTTTGATCGTGCAATGAGTTGATTCCAAAATGTAGAAAAAAAGGGAAAGAGACTTGATCGCCATGACTCTGTCGTGAAACAGTGGCTGTTACACGGTGACAATCTGGCTCTTTGTAAAGAGGTAATTTCTCTCCCACATTATTCCCCCCTTCATATAGAAATGGCTGTAGTTCCCCACCATGGCAAGGGCTGGGCTGTCTTTCTTCCAGCAAATGCTCTGCTAGCTGACAGAGACCATGGAGCTGTGGAAACAGAAATGGAGGGGGGAGAGGCTGGTAAAGGAGTTACTTGAGGCAACATGATCTCAGGCTACAAACAGAAGAATTAACAGTGGCCACTGACCCAGTGGGAAGAGCTATTATCTAGAACAGGACCAGCATGTTTTAATTCCTACTCCTCTGAATTTTTTTTGGAAGTCAAAGGTCTTTAGGCAGAGAACATGCCAAGGACTTCAAGACACCACTGCTGGGCTCCTCTCCCTAAACCTTCTCTGACAGACGACTGCACTGGGGAAGTGGAGACGGCCAGGGTGCACAAAACCAGGCTTCTCTGTAATTTTCGGAGCGGCTCGAGCTTCCCTCTGCTATCTTAGAGTCAAGGCCAAAAAAAAAAAACAGAAAAAAGGATTTCTTTCAGTATTGAGACATATTGGTCCTAAAGGCCTAGGGGAAGCTCATGTCCACGCTTTTCAAAGCAAGTCTGTGAGGATAGGGAGCAGGGGAGCGGACACAGCTCACTGTGATTCCAGGCTCTGTGTCCAATGCCAGTGACGAGGATGCCAGCTATGAAAACAGAAGGCAGTAAAGGGCTGTGCTGGGAGCCCAGAGGGCCAGCTTCCACACTGAGGTCGAAAGTGTCAGGGGCCCCTGAGGCTCAGGTTAGGAACCCCCATGAGGACTGGTCCCCTTCCGGCAGGGCTAGGGATGTTGTATCAAAGCATCTGCAAGAAGAGAGCTGGAAGGGGTATTTCAGTGACCCCAAGAACCTACACCGCCAGCTCCCACACTCGGCGTTTCAGTGACAGCTCCAGAACCCCCAGTCTGCGACTGTGACACACGGCAGCGGTAAGGACACAGAGAGTGGCACAGGCAGGCGACCGACACTAGGGCAGGATACATTGTGCACACAGAGTTAGAGCCGATTTCAGAAGAGTCTGGCAGTGATGGGCCACCATGCTGCTCGCTTCAGAGGTGACCATGCAGGAACCAGCGGGACAAGCTAGATACATTCTGAATCTCAGTCCTTCTTAGAAGCTCCTACTGCTAATTATGCACCGATGTTTGGTGTTTATTTAACCATCTCTTTCTTTTAAGATGTTTTCCATGGATGCTTATGGTGTCATAGGATGAACGGTAAAAATCGAGTAAGTCACCCTAAAAATAACTGTCTTTAGTGTTTCAGATTGAGAGAGAAAATGCGTATCGGTTTTCCCCTGTTACTTTTGAGAAGCCTGTGTCATGCCCTGCAGGTCATCAAGGCACTGAGGGGAGCTGCGTGTGCGTGTTCTCTGTATCTGGAGGCGAGGCCCCAGCTCTCAACTGTCCTGGAAACTTTCCTGGAAAAACGCTTGAGGTTTTAATTTCGGTGGAAGTTTGAATTGTAAGGCTTGCTCTTAATGGCTCAAGAATGGAAGAAGCCAGAGTTGAAAAAATTATTCATTATCCTTTCATCCATTAATTTGTAAGTGTCCAGCAAAATAGATCACTTCCAGGTCCATGAAAGCTACACTGGTTTGTTCAAATTTCTGGAAGAGAAAGAGGAGGTCCATGGCCCAGCTAAAATGTGCAGATGCCACGGTGTCCGGGAGGTTCCAAGGACTGCACTGGGCAGACGGTATGGGGGCATGTGAGTTCCTAATGCCCCCATCAGAGAAAGGTCAGCTGAGCAACTAGTCCCAGGGAACAGAGGAGCTTCTGGGGGTCTTCAATCATGACCCATCCTATCTCCTCATTTGAGGGAGGGAGCAGCTAGGTCTGGGAAGGAATTCTTGCTAGTTGGTGGCAAAGACAAGACTAGAGCCTCGTCTCCCCATCTACTCTTCACATCGGTAATTCTCACTCCAAAACAAAAATCCTTTTGAAAATGTAATAGGATGAAGACTGCTAATGTGCTAATTTTTTTTTCTAGAACTTTCTAAAATCCTAGGTTAAATAATGTTCCACACTGTCTTAGCTGCTGAGTTCTTGGTAATAAAGGCTAACCTGTATACATGCCGAGCCCTGTCATTTGCCTACCTACGAGCCTGACTACATCCCCTCAAATGCCTGTATTTCCAAAAGTGTGAACACAAATCGGCTAAGCCCATGTTAGGATCAAGATTCTTTTTCGAATGTTCTTACCTGCTCTTGGTTGTACTTGGAAGACCCCATCAGGGAATTTTCTGCAAGTTCTTTGGCTGTGGCTGAACCAAGAATGCCTTTTGAGTTCTCAGGACGCGACTATCAAAGTCAAATAGAGTTTCAGTCGAGAACCCATTCAGCCAGAATGGAAACTCTATGTCACTTCAGGGCCTTTGAGGGCGTGAGATGGTTGCAAGTCTTGCCCATGGGGCAGGTTCGGGAAATGGCTGAGCCAGCAGCAAGTAACTTTCAGAGTCAACTCTTTTGAGGGGGCAGTCTGCGGAATCAGGGAGGAAACAGGGTCCGGCTATTGTGTGAAACCCTGCCCAACACAACGACGGGCCCCAAACACACTGATGCCTGTGGGGTTTCAATAGTAGGCCACATGCTGGGCTAATGTCAGCCCTACAATTTTGAAATATGTTGTGATAAAGGATTAACCTGCTGGATTTGGGGAGGAGGTTTACAAGTCACCAGAAAAATCATAAGAGAAATATACCATGTTTATAAAAAAAATAATAAAGGGACCCTATGTTTGAAGATGTGAATGATCTTATATGGACACTAAACTGTCAAGGTTTCTGCAGATTTCCTACAGTATCAGAGTTCAAGCTGTGTGATCTGGCCTGTATCTTTAGAGTCTAGGTAAGAAATGCAGCAGCTTGTACAATACCTACATGAATTTGGAGCTTGTCTTTGACCATTTATCTTTACAATAACCTAGGCAGGAAGCGGTACAAGTTATGATCTGGTTCCTCTTCCAAACACACACATCATAAAAGCAAGACAAGTGGACAAATTACACAGAAGCACAAAAGCAAACGAGGGGACCTCGTGCTCACTTCAGCAGGGGGCCCTCTCAAGTCTAGTCTTTTGATTCTCCTTCCTCTTAAAATTCACAGGTTTTGGTGGCCAGAGGGTGTAGGTGTGACAATAAAATAATGACCTTGATCAAGAGTGAAATCATGGAGCCAGCTACACACATCTTATCTGAATCCTTCTCTACAGCCTATTTTAAGTGTGGAGCCCAACACGGGGTTTGAACTCACAACCCTGAGATCAAGACCCGAGCTGAGATCAAGAGTCCAACCCCTAAGTGACTTTGCCCCTATAGCCCGTTTTATAGAAAACTCATAAACAAAGGAAGGAGGGACTTACTCCAGCAAGTTTGGTAAGAGAATCAAAATAGAATTCTGAGAAGAAATCTACTTTTTCTAATGTCATAAAACTCACAGCAATACATAAGACCCAAAGGCCCCAAATCTAGCCAAAGGACAACCCCCCTGATCCCAGAAAACAGGTAAAAGGAGCCAACTATACAAATCAGCAGTCAGAACCTACCAAATCTGATTTTAAAATACTCTTTCATATCTGAAAGACATCTGAAAATTCAAAATAATTTCTTAATATCCAAGCATCTCAAGGTCAGGGACAGTTATTCCTGACCGGGGAAAAGGGAATGCTGCATTCGTGAGGCCTAAAGTACTGTTTATCATCTTGTCTGTGAACCCTTTACATTTCAAATCATAA
Organism: Mustela nigripes; assembly: GCF_022355385.1. NCBI lineage: Eukaryota > Metazoa > Chordata > Mammalia > Carnivora > Mustelidae > Mustela > Mustela nigripes. The sequence continues at coordinate 50,387,546 of NC_081572.1, read as the reverse complement.
TAGGCTTTGAGCTCACTTTAAGAATGCCTTCCTCTGAAACATCGCTGTTAGGAAGAGCTTCCTGGGACAACATACCGTGTGGTTTCCCTCCCTCGGCACAGGAAAGTCACGTGTTAGCAGGAGGTGTTGTCCATGCTCATCCTTTTTAATAAAGTGGGCTCTTTCAAGGCTTTAGAGGCAGCCACCGGCGCTGCCAAGGGAGAAGTGTGTCCCTGGGTCATGAGGAATGGGTCCTTCAGCTGGTGCAAGTCCCCGGCGAGGAGGTCAAGCCTTGCCCGCGGCACGAGAGGTGGCCAGAACACGGAAGGTGTTTCCATGGCCCATGGCAAGCGTGTGGTCCCCTGCACTAATAAACACCGAGATTTAAGTGTGTCTTAGACACACTTCTATTCTTTATGCGTAGGAGGCCACTTGGCTAGGACTTCTGCACGTATGTGAGTGAAGGGCTTTCTCACTGCCTCGGGCCAGAGGATGGCAGTGGCCCGGCCCTGCACGGACCGCTCCTGGTCATGTGGTGGTGGCAGCAGCGGTCAGGTGAGCTTTTAAGGAAAGAAAGAAAGATTCTGCACAGAGAGACACAGAAGTGCCACGTCTCTAGACGGCGAAGGCTCATGCACCGTGAGTGAGGCAGCGGCCAAGCGTGGAACAGGTGCCCGCCACACTCACAGCCATGGGCCTCTGTTGGGACCGACCTGCCATGGCTCTGCATGTCCCCCAGCTCCTTCTGCAGCCTGGCGTTCTTCTCCTCTTCCTCCAGCAGCCTCCGCTTCACGGCGCGCAGCTCCTGCTGGGCCTCATACTTGATGTCATTGGCCACCACCACCGCCGTCTGGAGGTCCGCCTGGAAGCGCCGCCATTCCTCTGTCTCCTCCTGAAAATGCCAGAAGCCACGCCGGTGTCAGAGGCTTTCTGGGGAGGACCGGCCAAGGGGCCCTTAGTGGCCACCGCTGCAGTGCCATCCCACCACCGGGAAAAGGACCAGCACGGGTGGGAAGGACACAGTCGTGTTATTGGTGTTTATCCTGACACTGAAAGGCTGGCTGGATTTTGTCACCTGCCGACATGACTCTGTGGTTCCAGGGCCCACAGGAAGGTGCTGAGAGAGCAGGCGAGAAGAGTTAGCAGGCTCTTTTTTTTTTTTTTTTTTTTAAGATTTTTATTTATTTATTTGACAGAGATCACAAGTAGGCAAAGAGGCAGGCAGAGAGAGAGGAAAGGAAGCAGGCGCCCCGCTGAGCAGAGAGCCCAATGTGGGGCTCGATCCCAGGACCCTGGTATCAAGAACTGAGCCGAAGGCAGAGGTTTTAACTCACTGAGCCACCCAGGCGCCCCAGCAGGGTCTTTTTCAAAGGGTCCCAAACCAAAGGTAGGGACACGCTTAGGGAAATGACAGGGAAGGCTCCCTTGTCCCCCGCTGTAGCCACATCTCACCTTAATCTGCTTAGTTAGGGTCTTGAGCTGCCTTTCCAGGTCTGACTTTTGCTCCTCCAGCTTCATCACGTTGCCTGGAAAGAAACAAGTCAGACAGGAGTTGGAAAAGGTGCAAGACTCTGGGGAGAAAGTCAGCGAGGTAGCGAGGGAGGAGCTCAGGATTTAAAACCCATCCCTTCTGTTAGAAATTCCATCCTCAAGACCCTGGAACCCGGCAGCTAGAAACTGGAGGTTCTCCCAACACAGAAAATGGGATGGTTTGGGCAAAAAGTGGTGTTGAGTTAGGTTATGATCTCAGACGGAACAAACAGGCAGCACTCCGTGAAGAGGTTGAAATAGCCTCTCGTATTTATTACACTCACTCCCGGCCTCCCTGGTGGTTGCACATTACGGATCTGAATGTCCTTTATCACTGTGCCGTGGAGGGCTTTTGTATAACACAGAATGTGACTGGCGACTACTATGGTGACTTTCAGACCAGTTGCTAGAGTTGTGGTTTTTAATTGTAGTTAAACCACACAATCACCTGGGAAGCCTTTCCAAAGCACACATGTTCAAAGCCCCAGACCATGACCCACAGAGCGGAATCACCCATGGGGAGACAGGATCTGGGGTGTGTGTGTTTTAATGCCTCCAAAGGGGATCCGACGCCTCTCGCTAATTAAGAACATTCTCAGTCCCCTTCTCTCTCTGACTCTGAGGCTTCCATGTCATTTCAATTGAAACCTGATCATGTCCATTACCCAGTTAAAATTTTTCAATGGTTCTTCACAATTCATTCCAGGGCAGGGGTTGTCTATTTTTTTTTTTTAAAGATTTGATTTATTTTATTATTTATTTGACAGAGAGAGAGAGAGAGATCACAAATAGACAGAGAGGCAGGCAGAGAGGGGGGTAAGCAGGCTCCCTGTTGAGCAGAGAGCCCAATGTGGGGCTCAAGCCCAGGACCCTGGGATCATGACCTGAGCCCAAGGCAGAGGCTTTAACCCAATGTGCCACCCAGGCGCCCTAGTCTATGTTATTTTCAATCTTGGACATGTTAGGATACAATCATAGGGAATGGTGTGACATCTGCTCCGGACATTAATTCTAAGCTGGTTTTCTTGGTGGGTTGTGCTTGACCTTTAAGGCTTTGGGGACAACACAGTCACATTCTCATGAGCAATACATGATAGAAACAAAGCAAAACTGGACTTCTCTTCTTTGGCTTTATATGCTCTTCAAGTATGTGCTGTTTGGAAATACACACTGTCAATGGCAGTGGGTTCTGGTTATCTTTGCAAGCATCATTCCTGAGAACTGTCTAAATGATGCTGACCCTGAGTGCTGACTGCTTTTCTGCTGCGTATCACATCCAGTGAAGGATGGAACCAACCAAGCTAATCAAGGTGTTGAACATACTGTCAACTCTCGTTGCTTACGGCCGTTACATAAAGTTGCCATGCATGCCGAATTTGCAAATACCGAACTTTGCTCCTATGGGGAAATACAGGGTTCAGTTCCTGCAAGCCCCTGATCACATTTTTATCAAAGGAGACAGTACTTGTGTTAGGTAGGCTCGTTTGCCAGTGTCCTTGTAAAAAAAAAATAAATAAATAAAAGCCCGTCCCATCAGTGCTGGAAACCTGCTTACCCCTTTCCTGCATAACACTCAGTAGATATTTTAAAAATTCTTCTGCAGCTTCCTCATTGACAGAATCTGCCTTACCTGCAAGTTTTTACCTTTCCTCATGCTGTGAGGTGTTCCAAGAGCCTCAAGAGCGAGCCAGCACTGGCTCAGAAGGGTCTAACACTTTCCTGACCTTGGGAAACATGACTGTAAGTTTCTTGGCTTTTGGTTTCACAACAATGTAGTCTGGTACTTTTGTTTTTTTTAACCAGACCTCATCTCGTGAATCCACAAATACAGCTGCTGTTCCCATCTTCTCCATAGCTTTGTCACGTGTCACAGATTTTACTTCAGCCTTTTCCAGAGCAGTGAATTTCATCTTCCTTTCTCTGGAAGTTTTTGTTAACATTGAAGTCACAGCCAACAGCACTAAAACTCATGCTTCAACAAATGTCATTTAACACTTGTTTTCTCCATAAGGCACATCCTGGCTTTCCTGCCATAGGGACCTCAGACATTATTTCAGGACTACATCTGGGGGCCATTCTAAACAGAGAAATTGCCCAAAAAAAGGGGCACAAAAATATAAAAACCATGACCTTAAATAACCATGAGAAAAATACTTGTTTGCAGTATAAGAGCTGAAACAAGAAGGCAAAGGGTTCCCTTGTTCAAGGGAACTTGCACTTTGGGAAACTAAAATTTTTTGCTGCTCTCTCCGTGCACATCCACAAATGATGTTAAAAGTGCCCTGAGTGTTGATCCTGGGGTTTCAAATACATTCAGGCTAGCAGGTGAGTTCCCAGATACGAATTCCACAAATAATGAGGATGGGTTATACAAGCCGGGGAGCTTCTCAGGCAACCAACTATGCTATTTTTAGCAACGGTGAGTGCCACCAAAAGTTCTGTGCATTAATTCTTTTGTGACAAAAGCAAAACACATTAGATGTGATAATTTGATAAAGCTTATTTGGACAAAGCAGACAATGTTTAACTAATCCCTTTTAATGTCTTTCCCTACTCAAAGCGAACAATGAGTCCATAAAGAAGCTAAATATTGGAGCCTCTTCAATAATGAGGCGGACGATCGCTAGAAGTTACCTGATATCCTGGCTTCAATGGGACCCATGCTAGAATGGTTTTCTCTCTGAGCCCACGAGCACACACTGCTCAAATCCACCTGACTGTCTGTCACCCATCTTCCTGCCCGTCAGATCTGAAAGACAACGCTCTGTCAATACCCAATGCACGTGGGCAGTGGTGTTGCTCACGCACAGCAGACTTGACACTCCATAACGTGTTTGCTCTTTTTCACAATCACCTTGTGCTGCTGACTCACGTTCCACAATCTTTCCTTCCCCACCGCCCACTCTTCCAGTCAATGAGATTAATTACTCTGCCTTCCCGGACCACCGTTCTTCCCACAAGACTGCCAAACAAGCGGAAGAAGGACTTTTCACCAGCATTCTCACAGACCCTCCTAGGCATTCGGTTCACATCAGCTCAGTCCTGATGCGTGTCTGGCTGGGGCTCGAGTTCACTTACTTTCCAGCTCGCTGATGAGCTGGTTGTTATGTAACTTGACAGCCCGATGCTGTTCCACCTGATCTTCCAATTCAAATATGGTCTCCTTCATGTCTTTAATCTCTGCATCACTCTCCGATGCTTTCTCTTGCAGTTTCAGGCTGGTTCGGCTCAGTTGTTCTGCCTGATGGTCACATATCTCCTTCAAGTAAGAATAATCCTTTTCTACCTAGAATGAAAGGGAAGGTTGCCTGGTCAGTTTAACAGGAAAGAGCTCCTTATCCATCAGTGTCAGGCTCATCCGAGCAACGGCAAAGGAAGCTCTTGGCATGTGCTATCTGGAATCATTTCTATATTCTTAGCCTCAGGAACAGCCAAGGCTATAAATATACAGAGAAGCTCGATGTCTGCAAACAGCCAAATACAGTGGGTTCTGTGTCCCTCCCCACAGACAGGTGCCTTTCTGTTCTGCAGCTGAGTGCAACAGCGCCTCCCTGGGAGGCTCTGGTACTGCACCCCGGAGGGAGGCTGCCCTCCTCACATCTGCTATGGAGCAGCGCCCTCTGCTGGGGATCCAGGAACAATGCCCCTGAGACTCTATCCACTGCCTGCAAACGCCAAATCTTTTCAGCCATTAAGCACTAGCGGTTATACCATTTCTTTAGAGAAATGCGACATTAATGTGATGGGGAGCACCAGCTGAAGGCACAGAACAGAAACATGGGCATGCACCACACACAGAAGTGGCACAGGACAAGCACTCATTTCACCTTTTCAATTCTGAATCATTAAACATTTTATTATATTTTAAAAAAAAGATTTTATTTACTTGTCAGAGAGAGAGAGCGAGCAAGAGAGCGCACAAGCAGGGGGGAACTGCAGGCAGATGGAGAAGCAGGCTCCCCGCTGAGCAGGGAGCCCGATGAGAGACCTGATCCCCCAACCCTGAGACCATGACCTGAGCTGAAGGCAGACGTTTAATTGACTTAAGCCACCCAGGCTTCCCTCATTAAACATTTTGAAGACACAGAAAAGCACCCAGAGTGACAAGATAACCATGTGCCCAAATGGACTTCACAGTAATTAAATTTTGCCACATTCGCTATTTTTACTTTAACAGGATTTAGTAAAGTCCCCACATTCTCTCCCACCCCAGAGAATAATTTGCATTACCCCGAAAGTGGTGTGTGGTTATTGCTTGAATGGTTTTTCACTTATACTGAGTATGAATGTGCCCGTGATAATACACAGATAGCACTGTTTTGTTTAAAAATGTTTTATTTATTTTTACTTTTAAGGAATCTAATCTCTGCACCCAACGTGGAGCTACAACTCACAACCCTGAGATCAAGAGTCACACTCTCCACTGACTGAGCCAGTTAAGTGCACTGTTTGAAAATTTTTATACAAATCATATTATTCTATAATTATGCTTCTGCAATGTACTATTACACTGTATTATAGTATATGGTAATGAGCTTTCATCCTGTACCATACTATACTTCTTATGCTTTTATAAAACTTGTTTTTAACTATGTTATTTATTTATTTATTTGACAGAGAGATCGCAAGCAGGCAGAGAGGCAGACAGAGAGGGGGAAGCAGGCTCCCCGCTGAGCAGAGAGCCCGATGTGGGGCTCGATCCCAGGACCCTGAGATCATGACCTGAGCTGAAGGCAGCGGCTTAACCCACTGAGCCACCCAGGCGCCCCTTTGACCGTATTTTTGAGATGTATCCACACTCTCCACAACGTTCTGTCATTACTTTAAATGTTTCATAGCAATCTGCTGTCAGAGTATACCAATTATTTTAGTATGAGCTATGCCCCTTTTCTTAAGATTATTTATTTATTTATTTGATAGACAGAGAGACAGGCAGAGAGAGAGGAAGGGAAGCAGGCTCCCCGCTAAGCAGAGAGCCTGATGTGGGGCTCGATTCCAGGACCCTGGGATCATGACCTGACCAGAAGGCAGAGGCTATAACCCCCTGAGCCACCCATGCGCCCCGAGCTATGCCCCTTTTCTATAGGTCCTTTAATTCATCTTACCAAATAGCTATCTATTTACCAATTAATGTAAGCCTGGTACCTAACGATGACTTCCTAGATTTGGGGGGGCACCTCTATATACATGGGGTCCGAGTGAACATCCAATGAATGGATAAACACATTTAGACAGCAGGATTGCACTGTTTTTCAGCTGGGACGCTGTGATCAGGAATAAACAAAGAAGGTAGGAAAGGAAGGAGGGAGGGAATAAGGAGAGAACAGGCATGGGAAAGAACAAGAGCTTAAGGGTGCACACTATTTTGTACAACTGGTATTTCAATCACAAACGTGTGTAGCTTGGTACTGCACTGGAAAATGCATCACTGTAGCTGCTGTGGGCCACAGAGGGGGCCAGGCATTGTAGACATGAGAAGGCTGACGTCCGACAGCATCTGAAAAGCAGCCAAGGAAGGCGGCTTGTGAGCCCTGCCTCCCGTCAGACCATGGCTTTTTGCAGAGCTGAAGCCTGGGGCTGGGGGCCAGCTCACCTGGCGTCTAGAAACACGCATATTACTCTGGTGGGACTACTATGGGTCAGGAGTTAAACTGGAGGGTGTAACCAGGGAGCCAGAAGGTTGGGCACCCTGAGGGGGGTCTCCGTGTGCAGCTGAGACTGCTGGCCTCCCACGGCCCGACCCCAGCTCTGCCTCCTACGTGTTGGCTGGCCAGGATCACAAGCAACAAACGATATGCAGAGCGCTGGGAAGACACCCCTGGGCTGTGCGTTGTGCACGGCTGGGGCCAGGGAACTCTTAAGTCAGCATACTGATGTGTGTTTCAAATCATACACATCATTCTTCCTTCTTAATTTGGGAATCATCCTCTCAAGTTTAGCAATATTTTCCAGAAAGTTCTTTTATGAAAAGCAACAACAGCAACAGCAACAACAGAAACCCTTAAGTAACTTCACAAACAGTTTCTGCCTGCAGGACCTTGGTGGGTAGTAGCAGGCAGGTATTTTTATATTCATTTTACAGATTTTTTTTTTTAAAGATTTTATTTATTTATTTGACAGGCAGAGATTACAAGTAGGCTGAGAGGCAGGCAGAGAGAGAGAAGGAGGAAGCAGGCTCCCTGCCGAGCAGAGAGCTCGATGCGGGGCTCAATCCCAGGACCCTGGGATCATGACCTGAGCTGAAGGCAGAGGCTTTAACCCACTGAGCCACCCAGGTGCCCCTCATTTTACATATTTTTAAAAAAGATTTTACTTAATTGACAGAAAGAGAGATCACAAGCAGGCAGAGAGACAGAAAGGGAAGCAGGCTCCCTGCTGAGCAGAGAGCCCGAAACGGGGCTTGATCCCAGGACTTTGAGATCATGACCTGAGCCCAAGGCAGAGGCTTTAACCCACTGAGCCACCCAGGCACCCCAATTCATTTTACAGATTGACAAATAGAGGGAGGGAGAATTTAAGCCACTTAAAAGAACAGTCTAGTTTAGGGGCGCCTGGGTGACTCAGTGGGTTAAAGCCTCTGCCTTCAGCTCAGGTCAT